>NW_024423343.1:52545226-52819443 GCF_017311325.1 Ursus maritimus | reverse complement strand
AAGGGAATCCCACTGCGGGTATAAAAAATTGATAGACGAAAGAAACAAACAGCTGAATATATGAATTCCTTTGAAAATTAAATTTAAATTGCTTATTTTTTTAGAATTAAAAGAAATATATTTAATATGATCATGATACATAAAAGTTGCTCAATGCAGGGGACAAATCCACCTATTGGGTAACAGTGAGCGATTTAGAGTTGGTGGGAGGAAAGATTCATAACTTCATTACTATATTCCATTATTTTTTCATCATTTGTTGCAAACTAAAATTTATCCTAAATTATATTAAGAAAAGTTACACTGGGATGACACAGAATCACAGAGTTGAACAATCACCTCTGAGGTTTTTTGGTCCAACTCCTCATTTTCAGATAAGAAAACAGAGTTGTCTCATATTTATTTCATCTTATGTGAGAAGATTCACGTTCATGGTGATACATAGATACACTGTCAAGAATTTTGTGAATTTATTATAATCTTGAAAAACAAAGTCACTTTAGAGACATATATACCTTAAATTTGAATGCTTTTTAATTTCTAGTTAGTTTTAAAAAATTCTAATTAATTTAAAAATGACAGGAAAACTTATCTTGTTATTTGCATATAATCTGAAATACAAATGATAAAATTGCTCGATACTAAAAGTACCCCACCTTCTATTTTCTAATGTCAAAGATTCTGAAATAGGACTACAGTTTAAAATCTCTGTATAAATGTAATATAGTAGTTTCCCCTCTCCCTCAGGCTGATATCAAGTGAATGCTGCATTTAACACTTGATGGTATTTTAAAAGTTAAGAAAATGGGGTGTTCCCAAAAGTGGAAAGGTCTTTCTTTGCATATTTTGCAAATGTACAAATGTCTAGATGAACTCCACCCAAAAAGAAAGCACCATTGGTCCCTTCAAAACCAGCAAGAGTTAAACGATTTAAGAAGAGGGATATTAATAATGAAAATATTTTTAGAAGAGCCAAATATATTAAGTTTGCAGTGTAAAACAGATTATGGAACTAGTTATCAATTGCATGAAGCTGGATTCTGTTGTTTGTTTTATCTATTCTAAGTCCAAGTCAGTAAGCCTGGATTTGGAAACAAAAGGGTTACAATTTCAAAAATGACTTATACTCAGAGCAGAGAGGAGATTTACCTTACCAATTTGTCTGCGTGGTCATCTGACCCGGTCTTCCATCTTATGTTTTACTTTACATAAATAGCTTTTCTGCTAAAAGAGAATGCATCTACCGAAACGCTTTCGTGGAGGAGGCACGAGGGTAAAGCAGTGGTACAAACAGTTAGGTAGCCACGGAGATATTTAATCATGCTTGATGATTCACAGCAGAGTTGATACAGTGATGGTTCCACAGTGGAGATCACAGAATATTTACATGTGTTACAAACATGAGATTTCTAAAGAGAGAAACTGTTCTCCAGGGGTTTTCAAGGTATCAAATTCAGATCGAGTAGACCTATTTGGAAATTTATCAGATCTACATAATTTGGAAAATATGGACACACCCAAATCAATTTAATTGTTACGGAGGCACTGACACTTGGCCCAAGAAACTATGTTAGGGTGAGGGCGGCACAGGTCTCTGCCATTCCTGACTCATTCGTAGCCACACACCTGTACTCACCTTCATCGTCTTTTCCTAAGCTCGTTATGAAGAGGTTGTGGAACCCTATGCCACTTTCCTCAGCACTGAACCGCGCCCCTTGCACCAATCTCCCATCTTTGTACCAGTAAACCGTGGGTCGTGGAGAGCCACGGACTAAACACTGGAAATAAGCTGCTGTGCCTAAAGGTGCGTAACAGTCCGAGATACCTTTGATAAACCTGGGAGGCCCTTCCACCACCTGAAATTCAAAAAAGCTGCCTGAATATTTGCTCCTTAAGACTAACTCTTCCTTCAAGCTGCTTAAAGTCACTTTGCTTTTCTTTGTTGTCATAGCAAACACTTCGGCATCTCCCATGGTGAGAAATCCTCGGCAGATGGCCTCTCCTACACAATTCATAGCTCTGCACCTGTATGTCGCACTGTCCGACGGACAGACGTTTCGAATTTTAAGGGTGTGACTTCCGTTCTCCTCACTGATCACATACTTGAGGTTATCCGGTTCAATACACATATATTCTTTATACCATTTAACTTCCGGGCTAGGGATGCCTATGACTGAACATTTGAACACAGCGTCTGAGTTTTCTGGAATTTTAAAATCACAAATAGGCATTATAAAGCGAGGAGGCATTTCAAATACTTCTAAATCAATTTTTAAATCTTTGTCTTCTTCCTCCCTTGAGGCCATATTTGGATCTGCTAAATTCAATGGCAGAACATCCAGACTCACAATCATGCTTTTATGATCAGGAGTAAATTCAGGAACTGTGACTATTTTCACCTGCTTCTCAAATTCTTTAACATCTTTTTCACTTAATTCAACCTCCAAGACAATTTCTTGAGGAGAAGGAGTTCTTGATGATGTTGTGTTTTCCAAATCAAACTCCATGACATGCTGATGTGTTACTGGAGGCGGGAGGGCCACTGCTCTTTCATTTTGGGCTACTATGTCTACTTTTGCAAAGCTCTTTGCTTCCCCTACGATGTTTACGGCATGACACATGTACTCTCCCCCCTCTCCTTTTTGAATGTTAGAAATTTCCAAAGAACACACATTACCCACCCTTTCTATTTTGATTCTCTCATCTGGCTCTAGCAAAGATTTATTTCGATACCATTTTACACCAGGAACTGGAATGCCCTCAACTTCAACAATAAAGCCTAATGTTGTGTTTTCATATATATTCCTTTTGGTCAGAGGTTCAATGAAAGATGGAGGCATTTCATTGTCTTTTGGCTCAATAGCTTCATTGGGTGTGCCAAATGAATCGGAACGCCATAGTTCATTAGCTGAACTTCTCTCTCCTGTAGGTGTATGGAATTGTTCATTTGGTGTACTGTCCTCCCTTTCTATTTTTGATGGGTACCTTTTTAAGTTTCCAGTGGGATTTGGTCCTCCAGTAGGAGTAGAATATCTTTCAACTGTTTCTCCTCCTAAAGGTGTAGAATATCTCTCTATTGTCTCCCCTGGGGGTGTGGAATATCTCTCCAGTGTCTCCCCTGGGGGTGTGGAATATCTCTCCAGTGTCTCTCCTGGGGGTGTGGAATATGTCTCTGCTACTTCGCCTTCAGAAGGTGTGGAGTACCTTTCAGCAGCTTCCTCTGAAGATGTAGTTCTTTCCATAGTCTCACCTCCTGAATTTGTTGCAGATTGTTTAGTTGTTTCTGAAGGAGTAAAACATAAATCAGGAGACTTTGGAGTTTCAAAATGTTCAACAGAGGACGGTGGGGTATAAAACTGATCTAACTCTGAGATTTCTTCACTGCTTGTACTTCCCACATCGATCGAAATATCAGATTCAGGGGAAAATGGGCGACCTAATGATTCCTGTTGTTGGTTGTAATATTCATACACAGCGTTAAAAGTTACTTCCTCAACCTCCATTGACGTGACTGATTCACTCTGGAGAAGCTTTGTTTCGTGTGCGGTGTCTTTAGTCTGAGGAACTTTGTGCTTTCCAGAAGCAAGTAAATACTGTGTTAGGGAGGTCTCAGAGTCCATTCCTTCCATTGTCTGTGCCTCATCGGATTTAGGAAGATTTTCAGAGGAACAAGTTTCCATCTTTTCTCCTTCAGTAGTGGAGACAGAAGTTTCAATCTGAACCTGAACTTCTTCATAACACTGTTCTTTCCCCAAGGCATCAATTTTTTCCCTTATTTTTTCATTTGGATTCTGCTGTTCCTCAGTCATCAAGAATGGAAGGCGCTGGCTCGAGGAGACTTTTGTGTGGCATGTGGCTGCCTCGTGAACATCACCTCTGCGGTCTCCCAAAATTCCAGTGACATATCCCTGTGTCTTTCCATCCTGCTCCTGAAACGAACCTGACTCCGGTTCCTTTTCACAGACTTCTAAGAGCTTTTCCTCACTTGCTGCTTTTTTCAAATGTGAAATGAAACTTCCACTTCCATTTTCTAGAGAACTTTTTTCCTCAGAAATATCAGTTTCTCCTACATCAACAGAGGAGGTTTGAAGTAGGGCACATAATTCACCATGGGTTTCTTCGGAAAAGGATTTAAAAGAAATGTCAGGATTTAAAATTTCTAAATTCTGTTCCGGTATGTGTTTTTCCAAAGAAAGGATATTTTCATCGAAATGGGTTTTCTCCATCACAGTCCTATTTGAAAACTCCTGACTGGAAAACATTTCTGGACTGGTAAATACGTTATTTAGCACACTTTTAGAGGTATTTTCTGTCTCAGATTGTAATGTTTCAGTGCCAGCAATTTCTTCTTTAGAAGGTGTTTCCTGTTGATGAGTATCTGGGCCCTCCTTCACTGTATCTCCTATATGAAAATACATTTGTTTTAGATCAAATACAATGCTCTTGGCATCGGCTATTTCAGAAGCAGGATGTTGGATTTTAAAAGAAGCTTCTTCTGGTTGACCACCATCTAATGCTTGGAATTTTAGATCTGCATTTTCTATTCGAGAGTGGAGCTGCCTTAGTGCTTCATGTTCAGCCCTTCCAGAAATTACAGATTGATCTATGAGACCTATTTCTTTCTGTTGTTCCCTCTCTTGTACTTCAAATTCTTTATGAGTTTGAGAAGAAAGCAGCTTTAAATTCATTACAACGTCAGATGAATCTGGTTCAATATCTGGAGACACTGTCTCTGCCTGATACATATTTGCTTTTAGGTTTCTTGATCTTGATTCTCTTTGCTTTAATGGAAAGTCTCTGTCACCAAGCTTCCTCTGAGGTGGACTGACAAATGATTTCCCAGTAAGTCTTTTTTCTAGAACTCCTTTTTCTACATGTTGTAACTTTTCAAATGCAATGACTCTATGCTTCACATTCTTCCCTGGGTAGTGTCTCTCTTCAAGGGGTTCTTCACATTCGATGATAGATGAATCTTTCAGATTGTAACTATCAGAAGTTCTCTCAGACTGGATATTCGGTAAATAGTCGCTTTGGGCATATTCTTGCACATTTTCCCTTTCTGCATCACCAACTTTTCTGAAATCAGTTTTTACCTCTTTCCTAATTCTTTTAACTTCATTGAAGTCATCAACAAATGGATAAACAGTACCCTCTGCTTGGTACAGCTCTGATTTTTCACTTATATGTCCCTCTCGACTCTGACAGGCTTGTTGATTTTTATGGCTCTAGAAGCACCATGCATAAATCTGGGTAGTTTTTCTCTAGAATATGTGCAACGAACCCGATCCTTCTGGTCTATCCATTCAACTGTCTCAAGGCTTTGAAAATATTCCCTTACAGAATGTTCTTTTATATTGGATTGGGGAGTAAAAGGACCAGGTGGATAATCATAAAAATGTGCCCTTACAGATTCTCCCCGAGTCTGTTGGTCTCTGGAATATTTTGCATACATTCCACCAATATTTTCTAGTTGACTATACTCCCTGTAAGTGACCGGTTCCACTGTCAGATCTGAGACACTCTCAACTGTTCCTGAATTATTTTCAGCAACACATTTATATTTTCCAGAATCTTGAGAATTGACATCATTAATATATAATCTGTAGCTAAAATTAACTTCTTCAAACTGAAACTTCTGGTTTTGCTTTAATAGGAGCCCATTTTGAAACCATGTTACAGCTGGTTTAGGCTCACCAGACAATAAACATTCAAATACTATGGAATCCCCTTCTCTACACCTGGTATGCCTTGGCATTTCCTGTAACATTCTTGGGGGCTCATTAGTAATATCCGACGAAAATATAAACTTGTGTTTTGGTGACTGGGGAGCCTCATCCTGAGGAGATGCTTCCAACTCCTCAGGGTCAAACAATTCTCTTGACTCTTTATCCTGTTCTGGGGTAGGAGTAGCTGCTGTTATCTGAATTTCGACAGGAAAGGAAAGCAATTCTGTGTCTGCAGAGGGAGGAACTGGGAAGTTAGTCTGGGGATGTTTTTGGCCCTTTTGTCTCCAAGGCGGCTGAACGCCTTTTGTTTGGTCAAACACCAAGGCCAGCTCCTCTTCCTCATCAGTGTACTCGTGCAACACTGGGACTGTATGTGTGTCAACACCATGCCCTTGCTTTGCCTTCACTTTAAGTATACCAGTTGTTTTTACTGTTCCGTATTGGTTAAACAGCACACAGGTAACAGAACCTTCATTTTGAGGAAGAACAGAAGAAAAAGTTAATACTGAATAGTTTTCCGAGGTATGAGTGATAAAGCCTTGGTTACGTGGGATTGGTATATCATTGTTATACCACGTCACTATGGGTGGAGGATATCCTTCAAAGTGACATGCAAATTTACAACCGTCACCTTCATAAACTTCTTGAGATTCAATTTCTTGAAGAAATGAAGGCGGGCAACGTTGTGGTTGCTTTTGGAAAGAACTTTCCAAAAATCTTGTGGTCTTTCCTTCTTGCTCGGTTTCGAATTCATCAGCTTCTGTGGAAGTACAGTGCTGGATTTCTCTCAAATCATCCTTTCTTATTCTCTCACTATCTAGTTCCGCATTTTCTTCAATATTTATAACTGCACCAAAAGCTTCACTGGTGTGTGGTATAACAACCTGGGACACCTCTTCAGGAGTCTCGTATATTTCCTCATTCTTATTTAAAACACTGATATATCTAGAGGACTCTCCAGTGTCAGTTTTGGTCATAATTTCTTCAAGTTGTTCTCTTGCTTGGGTATCCTCACTTACTAGAATCCTACCATATAAATGGTCTTTTTGGAGACTTTCTCTTAGAAATGGCTCTTGGCTCATTCTTATTTCAGTCTGGAGGATTTCTTCATCAACAGTAGTCTGAAAGCTTGTGGGAGGTTCTCCAGATCCTACATTTTGATCCATTTGGTTAGGAAGGACCTCTGGATTTTGGACAATGCCCTCGCACGAATGATCTACCTTATCCCTACTTTCGTTTAGATCGGAGACAACCCTGCCTTCTATCTCCTCTCTAGAGAACAGAACGTCTTTATCGGTAGCCTCGCTTCTCAGAGTTCTTGAGCTAATTTCGGAGGACATATCTGAAAGAGATAATTTCTTTTTCTCCATTAACATTTTTCTAGCCTCCCGCAAACGTTGCAACTTTATTTTGGTCTCCTTGTCCAGGAAGCTTTCACCTACATTAAGCCATTCCCTTATGTCAGATTTACTCTCTAAATATTCTTCATCATACAGAAAGTCAGTTTTCTTGCCTGGACTTACTGTCTTAAAGTGTATAGTTCGCATCATTCCTATTTGTTCTACATCTTGTTTTTTGTTAAAGGGAGAGCCAGTAAACCTCAGACCAACCTTTATTCTGTCTTCTCTCCTTCCAGCTAAGGCCTCCGTATTTCCATGTGTCTGTTCTGCCCTTTTCAGAAATTCTAAACATTTCTCATCTTGCCCTTTCTGCATAACAAGCAACGATGCTGTTGATTCAGCCGACCCTTCACTATTAATTGCTAACAATCTGTAACTTCCAGAATCTCTGTTTTGGACGCTTTTAACCTCTAAGCAGGAAGAGTGATGATGTAAATCACTCTCAGTTTTTATAACCCGTCGGAGACCCGTTGGGATGGGCCGATTGTTATGAAACCAAGTCATTTCTGGAGTTGGACAAGCAATTAATTTACACATAAAAACAACGGGATCCCCCTCTAAAACATACTGAAATGTAAGTTTTTGAGTAAAAGAAGGCTTGAAATATTCGGGCCAGGAGCTCGTAGATGATATTCGACTTGCGTATCTTTTCGCAGCCATGGAGCTGTGGTCTAAGTCTTCAGAATCTGAAAAGGCATCGCGTGTATCTCTTTCAGAATGTTCAGATTCCCCCTCGGAGAACGATTCTGAAAAAAAAGTGAATTATAAAGCATTTTACTATTTTCCATTGTATTTGAAAAAGTTGAAATTAAATGAAATTGCAAAATAGGAAATAAAATAAAATGCATGCTACAGATTCTCACAAATCCATAAAAAAAAATTCACTCACCATATTTGTTCGAATAAACGCAACACCATGCTCTGTTTAAAAGATTCTGACACGAAAATCGTTCGTTGTCTGGTCTTTTCTTCAAACTGTTGAAATTTCTTCTTGAACAAGCAAAAATGCATTTCAAAATAACATGTTCCTGTGCATGTTTGTTTTGAGAGCAGGAAAACTTTGTTCTTTTGATGGCTAAGAGGAAAATCTTACCTGACTTGCAGAGAGTGGAATAAACGCCCTTTCTGATCCTTTTGATTGTAGATTAAATTATTATATTTTTGAGAATTAACTATTTAAAAATATCTATAAGAACTATAACCATAAGTAATTGGCTAAAATAAAATGAGAAGGCGTTTATTCGAACTAATACAGCCATAAAGTCACAATGTTATGCAAAGGAAAGCAGGCAATAAGGACCACGTAAGGCAGCTATCTGCAAGCCAGTGTAAGAGACATATCAATGTTAAAATGATGTATGTGCAGGAAGTGTACACCAGAATGGGAATGTATCATTTTCACACACCCTAAAGAAAGTAGCATTTCAAACATAATTCGTTCATGACATTGCATTCTGAGAATGACAGCTAGGTTATTGCCTATCGTTCAATTTAATTCACTGTGATTTTGAAAACAAACTTCTACTTCTTGATTTCATGCATTAAGATGACAACTTTTCCCAATATGCGCTTTTGAAAATGGCTACAAACACGAAGTTGAATATGACCGATAAATTTTAAATACAAAATTTTAAATTACCAAATTACCCGTGAAATGCATGTAACCATCAGCATACTAAACAAGGCATGCGACATAGTAATATATACTCTAAGAGATATATTTATACACCTATGTCATTTTTCTCAATATTACTAAGAAAGAGTAGGCAGCTCAAGGATTCTATTAATCCTTCAGAATTTCTACTTAAATCTCACATCCAGTGTAATAATACCTTTCATCTCCACCTCAATCTGCTCTTCAATCCTCCCGTGCAAAATGGATTCTGGGGCTACAATGGAAAAACATATACAGAGATTTTAATGATTAATTCCATTTACTTTCTGCCTCGATTCATATATTCATACAATTACAATTTTCCCTTTATTCTGGTAATGGAAAACTACGTCCCCCAAATGCACCCCAAAAATCCATGCCAAACAAATCAATGAGCTGATAAAGTACATGACAATGTTGGCAGAAAGATTTAAAAAAACATTTTTATTTTAGGCTCTCTGTGAAATTTCCACTTTTAGTTCCGTAATTCCCCATGCCTTTACATGCATTCAAAAACGCAATCCACAAACTGCAGGAATATTTTTTTTTTTTTAATGTCCTACCCACTGAACACTTGCTAAGAGATGGAGTCACAGTGAGGAGGAACATGCATTTTCTAACTCGCCACTTTTTGCTGAGGGCTATTCTCACGTTTTCCTGCAGAATTGTTTCCTGCTAGTAAGTACTCCTTTGATTTGAATCACCTTTAAAGCTTTAAACTACACAAAGTCTGATGACATATTAAGGAGCCAAACAAAGAGCCCTCAACTCAAAATGGCTTTCATTATATAGGGAAAAGGCGTAGGCTTTAGACACAGTCGTCTCTGGGGCAGCGTGTTGAGCAAGGCGGGTGTCCCCATTCTCGCTCAGTCTTCCGTCCATCCGTGCAGCACCGCGCCTGTGTGCTGGACTCCCTGGCTTCTCCGTTCCTTGTGGCCTTTGGCACGAAGTGAACGACAAACTTGAGGTTTTCTTTGATGATTCTCTCTTTACTTCGTGGCTTGTTTTAATTTGTGACTCTTTGAGTGTTTTAATACTTTTAATGTCTGAACCAAGGGCAATTTTTGTAACTGCTCTGGTTTGCGATTCTTTCGCTAGGTGAGAATAAAGTTAGGAAAAGGAATAAATTAGCTGTTTGTAAGAGTAAAACACGTGCTGAATTTAGAGAAGGTGACATGTCATTAGGATGAGAAGGAAAGCAGCATGTTAGTCTCCAAACTAATACATGATATATCTATGTTTACTATGCATAGAAGAACTCTACTCAAACAATCTTATGTGGTTTTACGTTCCTACTTGATCTTTGTGGATAACTGTGCAGCCTACATAAAGTTATAAGGCCGAAGTAATAGAGGAACATATGAAGACTGGTCTTATGTTCCATGATTGGACAACTGTGCCCGATCCTTCATTCTTCAAACACTTAAAAGTGGCTTATCCTTCAACTTTCTTAAGTACAAGAGAAGCAGTCTGGACTTTCCAAGAGAAAAATGCTCATGCTCCAAGAATACTTTAATAATATAACCGATTAGAACCGAGTGAACTGGAAACCCTGTGGCAAAAATGTCCAGCTCAAATCCACTCTGACAATATGACAATCAAGCATGTACGGTGGCCCTTGTTTCTTAGGAAGCAAGTTGAAAGACCTACATTTCTCCTGCCTCTACAACAGAGCTGACTCCCAATTATATGGCTGCAGAACCTGTTCCAGTTGTCACCACATCACCTTCAGATAAATAGTCATTCTGGGTGATTATTGCACTAGCCAGCAGCTAATTGAGGGTCAACTCTCTGGATGGTGAAATTTGCCATTTCATTTGCATAACTAGGCCTCAGTTCTCGAGATATTCCCGTTGAGGACTATGAAAATATTACCAGAAATAGTTACAGAACAAAATATCAGATTAAGAAAGAAAAAAGACTCCTGTAGGTGAGTGAGGATTACAGATATATTAAATGATGTATGAGCCTGTTTCAAAATTCAGAGCCAAGATGGTGGTCACAGAGCACCATATTATCTCCAGCTCATCTCTAACATCTCAAAAATGGAATGGACAGATCAAGAAAGACCTTGAGGCCAGAGTTCTCCATGGACCCCTGGAGATGCTGGAACTTCTTCCATCAGCCTCCTTCCATGGGACTCAGTGAAGATCCTTTACTTGCCGACATACAGCATGGGATTCTAGCACCCGAAGAATAACTTTCCCATTTCATTGGTATCTCAGAGGAAGTCCATGGATAAAAGGAAGAACTTATCTCTTCCAAGACAAATTTATTTGTACCCTTCCAGACACAGTGGCAAATCAAGCATGATAACAACAAAAATAATAATCTTGCCATTGGCTAATTCTACGATTCCAGGAGGATCTGAGACTGTAAAGCAGTATCATCTATCAAGCAATATCTACAGACTCCTGATTTAGGTCCAGACAGAATCCCGTTATTTTCAGTGCCCAATCTACTATTTCGTAACCTCCTTATAAACATCTAGAACTTTTAGATCTGCACGCAAAGGGCAGAAATGAGAAATTTTGAGCCTCCTCATATTAAAATAATTAAATTTCAACTTGGCACAGTATCAGGCACAATAATAATTAATACTTTATGAACTATAATGTCTTGACCTTCTTCAGTATACTTCGTAGGTGGCACATTTGGTAAATACTAGAAAAAGCAGCACATATGAAATAAACCGTAACCTTCTGAAACAAGATTTGAGAGTTACACCTCCTTGAATCTAGACTGGAAAGTTAAATGTTCGTCACAAGTTTGGCCAGTGACCTGGCTGACCTTCAGCAGTCGTTTCTCAATAGAGTGCTAAGTTAGGGATATTCTAATTCACATATTCATTGATTTGATTTGCGTGGCAGAAAAGCTGCATAAAGCGATGAGGATGAAATGAAGCAAGTCATAGCTAAAAACCAAAGAAGCACCTTCTATGTTTAGGACTGCCGACGTGGTCTCCTCTCCATAGTCACTGTGTACAATGCAGCTGTACAATCCTTGGTCTAGCGGCTGAACGTTACATATGATAAGAAACTGAATATTTCCATTTTGTGACTGCTTCACTCTTTCAGAGTCCTCTATCCTTACGCCTTCATGAGTCCAGGTTACATCAACAGAAGATTCATCTTGTAAAACACAGAGGAATTGAGCCGTGTCGCCACACTTCACAGAGAGGTCCTGAAGTGGCAGGAGAATCCTTGGGGCCTTGCCCACTGCCTCTTCGGCCCAGTTCCCAGAGAACTCAGTGCTCTCCGCACTTTGTGAAAGGGACGCAGTATGGCGCAACTCCACATTTTGAACCGATGCGGCTGTGTGGGTGGAACTTTGAGATACACTTTCAAAAACCTGTGATTCATATTCATAGGATGATCCTTGAAATGACTTAATTTCGTTTTGGGATATTTGGCTCTCCTGCTTTGTGAAAGAGGAATCTGCTACTGCCTGGGACTTGGCGGACTCTCTTACATCTTTCCCAGAACTCTGCCTAGCTAGGACTCGCACTGTACAATCAAGTGACAAGAAAAAGAAAAGAACATTAAGATCTAAGCTTTGTCACTTGGCTAGGTTAGTAAAGACAATGGCATGGAAGATGAAGATGAAAGACATCATTGTCACTTGGAAGCAGCATGCCGGATGCAATGTGCCTTAGGATGTCAGATCACACAAAAGAACGCTCATTCCCAGTGATCCAGTGACGAGTGGATGCCATAGGATATCTGGCTCCTTCCTTCTGTTGTCACCACAGCTAACCAGAGTGACAGTCTCTCTTTCTCTGTTTCTCCCCCACACACACACATGCCCTGGGAATGCCATTTGTCCCCCTTCTTCCATATACTGTGTAAACAATATATGGCAAATGGATCATTAATGATCCAATGATGAGATGTTGTTTAGAAAAGTAAAAACATCAAGCAAAGTTGATGCCTAAAAAAATACTTGCTAAGGTAATGCATAGATTATATACTTCAGAGAGATTTAAACCGTATAGGTTAACCCATAATTGAGAACTTAGGAGGACCTGCCGTGTGTTACTTTATTAGTAAAAGATGGACTGACCACACTATGCAATGAGACAAACAGCAGAGACTCTCATTAGTAACCGTGGGGGTAGGAGATATGAAGCAAATCCAAGTCTTTAAAGCAAGATGAGCTTTACCTTTTGGAGTCACTGTGAGCGGAGCTGCACAAGAGGCTTCCCCAGCGCTATTGGCGGCTTTGCAAGAGTACTGCCCAGCATGCTCTGAGTAAGCATCAACTATAAGCAGTAAAGCCATGCCTGTGGACTCCTCAAAATGGAAAACTACATCTTTTCTTGGTAGAATTGGCTGCTGGTTATGAAACCACTGGATTTCTGGCTTGGGAATGCCAAAAACCCTTGCATGAAATCTGACTGTCTCCCCGCTGTGCACCCTGAGGCTTGATAGAGGCTGGATGAAGATGGGCTTTTGGCCAAGGGACTCCTTCTTAAATGAAACTGATGAAGAGACATGCCATTGGGAGTCTGATGTAATTTCTTCAAATTTGCTAAGTCCTGAAAAGAAGCATGCCGACCTTTAATGTCTTAGCCTGCACTGAAACCAGAACTCATTTGGAGTTGTCTACAGATCTGTTGCCAATTTCAATGGTGGACTAGAATCCAGTCCAATCCTAACGTCTTGTCAATGTCTGCCACCACTGGTTCCAAGTCACACACGTTCATTCCACTTTCCAGGCAAACAAGTCGAGACATAAATAGTCCAAGAAAGTTCACTGTATTGTTTGTGAAGGCAGTAGTGACGTACACAATTTGTTTTAGGTATTCCTGTTTTCTGTTTTTATTTTTTCCCCCTCTGGTTGTAAAATTACATTTTCTATTTTGTAAACCACTTTAAGAAAATATCTATTATAGTAAGTGTTTAAAATTAAGAGAAAAACCAGAGCTGCCCTCAATCTGTATATTTTTGTACATAGTTAATAATACATAGACTAAATTAGCTCAGCAAAATCAGTCTGACTATATAAAAATACTGTAATCTTGTTTAGAAACAAAGTGCCCTCTACTACCAGGTAAGTGTTTCTGATGGCAGTTTAAAAGCCCCAAGCATCAGAAACGCTAAACCATCTTAGCACTGGGCCTCTCAGCCTTCAGGCATTCTTTGAATAACAGTGAATACACCTAGCTGGTATACAGAACTGGAATCATCCTCTGTAGCTTCTGTGAAATCAGAATTGTGTCAAGACAATGGGGGGATAGTAATACTTACATTACAATTTTTTTTTTAAATTTTCATCCTCACTAAATGAGAAAACAATTCTACCTCTTTCTTTAGCATGTTTCTCTCCATTCTGATACATGCTGATCAGAAAGCATGAAAGCTGGTGAGGAGAGCAATACGTTACACAACATTATAAAGACGAAGCAGGGCAAAGTGAGAAATGATGGTTTGTGGTTCATAATGAGATGGGACAAATGGCAAGTGAGAATGTGGCATAAAACATGGAAACAATGAGTTGCATTAAAAGAGAACGGTAGGGCCCACGATGGTTTACATGGAATCTTTAGTGGTTGTTACTGACATTGTGAGATTAGAGCCATATTTAAATGTGGTTCTTAAGGTTGTTTACTGTACCTGCCAGTCTCAAGTTGGCTGTGCTTGATACTTGACCCATAGCATTATTAGCAACAAAAGTGTAAAGTCCTTCATCTTCTGGATAAGCTTCAGCAATTTCCAGTTGGTAAGTGTCTTCAAATTGAGTCATTCTAAAGAACCTAGATGGCTTGATTTTCTTGTCTTTGCTGTACCAAGACACTTTTAGATCTGCATCACAAAAGGAAAAAAGAAGATATTTAAATCACAAAAAGTGGTGGATATTTTTACCTGCAAACACAATACTGATTATATTGGTGACTACATTTCATATTTATCTTCATAACATTATGTTTCTCTTTTGAGGCATGCCACATCTGCTTTTACAGAATTTCTTGTCATCTTTAAGAAGGAAAGATGATTCCAGAAAAATCCAGCTTATAGGCTGGTTGTAATGTTTGAAATTTTACAATTTTAGTTATATTATTTTTAACCACTTGCAGGTCATGTTGTGGAAACAGGGACAAGGTTTTGACATAGTGACCTTGAGGAAAAGATCATCCTAACGAACAGTCATCGTGATGGGTTTGATCTAGGATAGTGGTCGCCTAATAGGACAGGAAGTGAGGGAAATCTGTGCTCCTGGGGGGCAGAAAGATCAATCAAAAAGAGAGCTGAAAAGATGAACACTCCCAGAAGTCTAAAACAGACACCCTACAGGCTGAAGACAAAATTTCTCTATTTTCATTACCAATGAACAAGCATTGAAAAGGTCTTAGCACAGCAAAAAATAATTTTTAAAACTGAAAGAAAGAGTCATGGAATTTGGGCATCTTAGATATATTTGGCTTTTTTCAAAGTAGCAGTAATAATAAATAATGATAAAACTAGCTTTTTTTCACCTAAAGAGTTGAAAATAACCCCAAAGCAGAGATAAAATAACATGATGTTGTTACAATTGAAGGTGAAGTGAACTTTAAAAAAATCTTACACTTCTATCGAAACAATCACCCTATAAGTCAAGAGTGAATTTAAATTTAGTCACAAGTTTTAAAAGCCACAACCCAAGACTTCTTGTTTTGGGAGTATGATCACTGTATCACTTCCTTATCGCAACACCATGCATGGGGGGATTCTCTACTAGTCCATTCAGCTGGCATTTGTTTGCATTTTAACACAAACACTGGTTTGTGAAGGTTTCCCTCCTGCCCATGATGGTAGTTGTGTATAAAAGGTTCTCCTTTTAAAGACACAAATCTCTTCCTTTGGTAGCAAGGTAAAGTAGAAAATGGAACCCTGATACCACAATTTCCCAGCTGTGTGACCTTAGACCCATCATTTAATCTCTCTGGACCAGTCTTCTCATTTGTAAAATGAGATGCATAATAATTCATGAGCTCTTCATTGCAAAAACAACCAAAAAAAAAAAAAAACAAAAACCTGTTGTGTGAATTAAATGACTTATACATGGGAAGGGCTTTATAAACCACTGGCACAAGTCAGTCATCAAAGCAAGACTGTTTAACCACCCCAAGGGATCATCAGTGCCTTTAATAATTTGCCCCAAGACAGGGCCATGTAATATAACAGGTAACACCATCACATGGAATTTAACAATCATTCTACAACCATTTAGCTTGTCTGCTAAACCTCGATGGAAATGGAATGATGAAGAGTATGTCCACCTCTTTACGGGGTTCTCAGCATATTCCTGCAATAACTTCTTCCTTCGGTGAATGGAATGAAGCCCTAGGACAGGCATACACTGCCAACAATAAATGAGCTAAAAGGTGAGACCTTTCTTGGTAACGGACTTGGTGCTTCTGACTGGGCTACCACTCTCCGTGTGGGTCACTGGTTTCTTTTGGTTTCTGTGAGGCCATTCCACTCTTCCACCACTCCATTGTATTTGGTCCCTAAATTCCTTTCATTCCACCTCTTGAATTCTCCCACAATCTACACTCTTCTTCCTCCTGACTCCCCTAGTTGAGGGCCTCATCAGCATGCTCCAAGCCTATCAGGATGGCCTTTCCCTTGGTCCTCATCTCCCACATCTGTCCATTCCTCTTTTCACTATCGCAGTATTGTCTCTGAAAAGCAAACCTGACCATGTTACCTAGAGGCTTAAAAAGCCTTAAGTCACTCCTCAGTGCAAATAAGACAAAATCTCAAATCCTAAGCATAGAACACCAAAACCTTTAGGATCTGGCCCTTGCCTTCTTTTTTGGCCTTCTCCTCCACTTATTACATCACTTTCCAACCATACTCAAGCCACGTGTCATTTCCAGCACATGAAGCACTCTTGCAGGCTTTTATGACTTGTAAATGTCATTCTCTGCCTAGAACGCCATTGTGTTCAATGATCCTGTTGATTCTTCAATGCCCAGTCCATGCATCTCTCTCTGTCTTGCAAAGGCAGTGAGTACATAGGCTGTTACAACACAATATGCATCCATCATTGCTAGACTAATTATTTATTATTTTATTTAGCTAGCGGTTGCTCAGTAAGCCGCCAAATGATACTATCCGTAGAATAAACACTAGCAAAAAGTTAGTTTTAGTTCGTTTTAAAATTCTACTTTTCTAAATTGCTTTTCCACCAGTAGGTGGCACCAGAGACCGTCAACAGGCAACACTTTCTCATAAAAGCTCCACTAGATGCAGAAGCCAATCAAGTTCCAGGCTTAAGTGAGTACTGAGTTCCAAAAACATTTCTGAAGACTCATAATTTTTTCCAATTTAGAAGGCAGGGCTGAATTTGTTCTCCTAGAGTAGTACCAGGTCAGAGGAAGTTGTGTAAATACATTCAGTCACAGGGGCATGAAACTTGTGCCATTTGGTAAGCTTTTAAAAGGGCATTTTACTTAATAAACTTAATTTTTGCCATATAGGAAACCTGTCTGCAAGAGGATGCTCAAACCTCTGTATGTGTATAAACAGTACCACACATAAAGAGCTAGTAACCCACTAATTTGTAAAGTCCATTTAAACATTTGAAGATGTCAGTCGTATAGAAAAGATATTTTTCTCTTTCTACCCCAATTGGAGTCTTGTAGAAGGTTTGAACATATTTTTGTGACACCTTAAAAGCAAAACTATATTATTTATAAACTGAAAAGTGCTATATAAAGACTTCTGCTTTAGATAATCATATATATGTATACTGATTTGAAAATTTTCCTCTACAAGTTCAACGAGAGGATAAATTATTTAGTGTGACTTTAGTGAATTTGATATTAAAATGTATTTTTCTTTATTGTGTTAGTAAGATATTATCAAATCAGTCCATATTTCTTGATATTTAGTATTTCTCAAACTCTGCTTTGAAGTCACAAAGTCTATGACGTTTGTCTATGTCGGTCACCCAATACCAGGCTTTTATGTTTATATAATTCCCCTCTATGGCTATAATAAAATTAATGTATTAAAGTACTAGTCACTTGCCAGCCATGCCTATAGGTACTTTACATAGATAATATCTTTTAATTATGTTCATAAAAATCAAAAAGGTCCATTTGGTTTCTAGATCAGCATCTCTATTTCACAGGAAGAAATCATCAGGTCGTAGAAAGTCAATTGAATACGAACTTGTTTAGGAAAATGGCTCATGGCAATGCAGAGATTAAGTCATAAACTAATGGAAGAAGAATAATGAAAAAAAAAACCCACACTTAACTAGGAATGCTGTGAAAAGCCCAAGCTCTAAGAATTTCCCTTTGGTCGTACGTAAAGGCCAAGGAAAATGAGAGAGTGACTTTCACTTGGGGTAAGGTTGACCTACCTTGTCCCTATCTGAGGTAAGTTTACAATCGTCATCGGCTTGAAGTGGCTGTGAACTTTTGTCTCATTCTACGAAGACTGGCCTCCTGAGGTTGTGGGGAGGGGCTGGGGGTATCTGGCAAGCGTGCCCCTATTAAAGAGTAGAAGAGCGAACGGACCGGGGGTCGCTGCATGATGGGCATTATGCTAGGCACTGGTGTGCGTTATCTGAAATAATCCTGATTGGTATTAGTCATTTGATAATCATTCTTTTGTCCAAGTAACAATCACTTATTGAGTGTACACGATCTGTGAAGCTATTCTAGGACAAGGACCCACCCTTGCTGCCAAGGATCGTACTTTCCAGTAGCTACTGCCTTTTTAGGCAAGAAGTTCTAGGTACTGAGACAGAGTCCCTGCCCTCGTGAACCGTACATTCTAAGATTAAACGCAACACATCCTTCCTTTACTCATGAAGGAAAGAGAACCAGAGAAACCTTATACTTGCCTAAGGTCACACAGTGAAGCCTAGGTTCAAATCCAACCTCTGATTATAATGCCCCTACTTTTGATGCAGTAGGCTACTGCCTTCCAAAGGAGTATACCTTTCCTCACAAGCACTGTCTATCGACTGAATAATGACTTACATAGAGACTCTTCTCTTGAAATATATGTAGATAACAGGATGATTATTATAACAATAACAATTGTAGTTTTTGTTGTATTTTTTTCAAGAGAGAAGAAAAGTTATCTCAGGGAACATGACATCTTTTGAACACTGGAAAATACCGATCAAGTTTTTTTTTTTCCTGTATTGTGGTAAAAAACAAACAAACAAACAAAAAAACCCCACATAACATAAAATTTACCACCTTAACCATTTTCAGGTATACACTCAATAGTGGAAAACATGGCCTATTCTTTTATTCATAATTCTTCTGCAAAATTCCCATTTAAAGTCAAATTATGCCTGAGAGGTGTTCGTGATTGAGGGAAAGATGAGAAAACTTGCCTCAGATCATTCTTTGTAAATATTAGCAATGATACCTTTGCTCATAAACCTACCTGTTCCAGACACTCTGCACTGAAAACGGGCTGGCTGTCCCTCCGAAGTGACAGTGTCCTGAAGGGGGGTGATGACGGCAGGAGGATAAACTGGCATTTCCTGATCTGGAGACACAACCTCTGGAACTAAAGAAAGGGACCACAAGACTGGTCATGATCAAGCCACTTACAGACGTCGCAGAGTGGAGTGTGCTGATTTATCTTAATTACCTGGCAGCAGGGCACTTTCTAAAAGTGGGGTAGCAAACTACTCTTAGGGGCTCCAAACTGTATTTAGAAATGCAGTGGGAGAACCAAAAGCAGGTTTCTCAGGCTTTATGCTAAGCTGAGAAGTAGCAAGGCGTTTCTACCTTCCACTGAGAGCGAAGCGGAGGTTGTGGCGACTCCATAGTCATTCTTGGCTTCACAGGTGTAAACAGCTGCGTCCTCTGGGAAGGCTTCGATGAGCAGAAGTGTGTACTCTTGCCCATCGTGAAGAAATTTGCACTTGAAGCCAGTGGAAAGCAGCTGCTCTTCCTTGTACCAGGCAATTTTGGGCTGCGGTCTGCCGGCTATCACGGCGCAGAAGCGGGCAGGCTTGCCAGACTGCACAGTGATGGGCTGGAGCTCCTGAAGAATCTGGGGCGGCTCCGGAGCTGGGAGTGAATGAAAACCAACACTTGTGAGGAAGTGCGAAAACACTTCATGTGAAAGCCTACGTTCATTTGTGGCCAGGGGTGAGGCAGCCAGAAACCAAACTTTGGAATTGTGATGGCTTTACTTGCCTCAGAATACGAGAACATTCTTTATGCTAACAAGGAAGAAAGCACTTGGAATCTTGTCCTCAAATAGAATAAATTTAGAAAGATACTTCTGGTATTTGAGGCTTGGTCAGGGGGCCTTGCTGAGAGTGTTGAGCTTGTCAACATAATGTGATCACCCCTCTCCCTGCTGGGGTCTGCATGGGGGTGTCGCAATGGCTGGTACCCTAAAGAAAGCCAGGACGGCTGCCACTCACTGCCTATTTTCTATCATTTGGGCAAACCATGTGGCCAGGTGGTTCATCACCTTTAGGTCTGTTTGTTTTGCAAGTATTTGTGTATATGTCAGAGTCATTTCCTTATATTTAGATGCCAATGAACTACAATCACTGAGCATGAATAAAGAATAAATGTTATTCCAGATCTACTTAAAGGCAATTAGACTTAAAAAAAAAAAACCAAAAAACCCCAAAACCTCACTTTCTTGCTATGCTAATTAAAGCATCTTCTCAGTGTTGTGATGACTGAGGGGAACTGGGTAGTTCATGGAACACATAAATGGGGGGAAAGGACTTCTGTAAGGCTGGGTGGTTTCTGACCTTTACTTCTCTGTGTCTCAGTCTATCACAAATCTAGAAATAATAAGAACTGGATACCATGATGATTTGGTCTTCCAGGGACTAAGGGAATGTTGGCAATATGGCTCATTTTTATTAAACTGAGATTATTCTTAGTGTTCTTCCATCTGCTTCTGGGGTATGTGTTCAGAGTAGACTCAAGATTAAAATAGGGATGGACAGTCCTTCTCTGTGCATTCAGGTTAGTCTCATTTCTAGGTCAGCCTCAAACTCAGCTCTAAGCTTTCTAATGAGGAAAGTGGGTGGTTTCAAGGCACTCCTCGGCGGACTTGGCAGCATGTGGAATAAGAGCCTCTGGCCGTAGGGCTTGGGGCACAGAAAACCTAGCTCCACATCGCCTGTGGCTCTCCAGGCCCTCTGGGGTCTCAAAGAGGACTTCTGGGTTTTCCCAGGCACTCCGCACTAGAGGCTGGAAATGCCCCTGGGGCTCGGTAGCACTACTAGCACCTAAACAGTTGGCGCCAAGGGCAGAAAACTTGACCAGCTGAACCAGCTGAATGCTGTATCTAGAAACCCACTGAGGGGCTGTGATAACTGACATAGAGTGGGTACTCAATAGTGTTGACCAACTAAATGATGATTTGCCATTAGGCACTTTCTGGAAATGACATCTTTACAGTCTCTAATAGCCGCTGTCCCTTTATCCAGATATAATGTGAAAATAAACGTAGCTGCAAACATATGAGTAGTATGGCTTCTTTAGAAATTGCCCAGAACTATCAGCACTTTAGGAACTTAAAGGGGAGGATTGGGGGCGCCTGGGTGGCACAGCGGTTAAAGCGTCTGCCTTCGGCTCAGGGCGTGATCCCGGCGTTCCGGGTTCGAGCCCCACGTCAGGCTCTTCCTCTATGAGCCTGCTTCTTCCTCTCCCACTCCCCCTGCTTGTGTTCCCTCTCTCATTGGCTGTCTCTATCTCTGTCAAATAAATAAATAAAAAATCTTTAAAAAAAAAAAAAAAGGGGGAGGATTATTCCAGATGGATCCACAAAATACATTAATATGTCTACCTACCATTGACATAGAGAGTAACAGAACTCCTGTTCCTTCCTGCCACAAAGGTGTATTCACCAGCATCACTATGCCTGGTCTCAGAGATAAACATCCGGTGGATTCTTCTCTCCACCACATATTGATGTCGTTCTTGAATTTGGAAATTGATTTCAATGCCATCTTTATACCAGTGGGCATCAACATCATCTTCGTTGACCTCAAACTCAACGACAGCACGTTGTTTCTCAATAACCTTTTGGTGGAGGAACATAAAAAGAGAATTGAAGTCCTGCTTTCCTTTTGGTTTTAACCTTTTTCTAAAACTGCTCATTTCAAGAGCATGCCAAACCTATAGATTATGATAGAAAAAGCTGACTGGGTGAAGTGCATTCTAATTCGTCCTGCATCTCCTTAGACAAATGGTACCCTAACTTCTTCTAAGAGAATCCTGCTAACACCTGCACTGAGGAGAGACACCACCCCAAAGAGACCATGACTTGAATCCTTAAATGTTTGCTTTTTAACTAGTCATAACAGAAATAACAACACCTCATATCTGTGGGCTTTTTATTTTGGACAAAGCTCTTTTACTATTTAATCTGATTTCATGTGGTATGAACAAGAACCTCCTGGGGTAGGTAGAAACCATTAGCCTCATTTTTAACAGTGAGGCAATCAGGTTCAGAATTGGACAGTAAAGGACAGAAGACATATTCAGGTCATCGGCGTCCTCACTGAAGGCTTTTTCACTATGTAGTCAAGGCCTGTCGTGCCCGGTTCTTCTCAGATGAGCTATACGATAAATCCGAATTCAAACAATATTTCTCCTAACATGTTCCCTCCATTCCACATTCGGGAAGACAGGCACCCATGAGAACAAGCCCTGCACACGGAGTAGAGAGCAAAGGGGTCTGGCTTGGTACCTTTGCTAGGAACCCAGCTTCTGCTCAATCCTGGACCTCAGAAGAAGCGTTCCCAGCCAAGTCCCTGCCTCTCCACAATAGAAGCTATCTGACGAAACGCCACCTTGTCCTACCTTCCCTGAGTGCCAGCTGCCGTGTAAGCACCACGATGTACATCTGAGCTCTATCCGCTTCGTGCTGCTTGGCCAGTGGCCATTTATGAGACAGTGAAGTTCCTACAGCTGCTTTAATTAAAGTATCTAGACAGCTGCTAAGGACACACTATTTCCCTAAGTGAGGGAAAACTGTGACTAAATTGATGTCAGATTGAGAGTCTAAGCCAGCAGGGATCAGCTGTTTTCTTTCTTTGGAGGACTGTGGTTAGAAAATGTTGAGGTTAAAAAATTAAAATCTCAAACTATGGATTACGGGCTCTCGATGACGTCTCCCAAATTCAGCACGTAGACGATACCTGAACCTCCCTCTTGAGACTTCGGATGCGGACATCTCTGCCTTCTACGTAGAGGTTAGCGGTGGATATGTTGCCTCCTGCCACCACTGCGTATTGCCCGGCATCAGACATCCGGGTGGAGGGGATCAGCAGGCGGTGGACGTATTTCTCCTTCTGTATCTTTATTCTGTGGATGAAATGGAAATTGAAGTTTAATGAATGGTGACTCAAAGCAAACTGGGAATTACTAGAACGTAGCCAGGCAACACAAGTGACCTGTCCACAGTCGGCAGCTCTTGGCCATCTTTCATCCACTGAACAGTGATGTCAGGTTCAGAAACTTCACACTCAAACATGGCTCGCTTCTTCTCAAGAACCTTAATATCCTTGATGTGTTTCCGAAATTCTATGTGGCGAGCTGGAAAACAGCACGTACAAAAATTAACCTTTCTAATGGCTTTAAGACATAACTCACGGAGTAGGCGATCCACAGGCTCAAAGCACTCAGTCCAGGGGCTTCAGTATTGTCAGAGTTGGCAAACCACCCCTTCAATCAATGTTAGAATATTCTCATTACCCCAAAAGCCCATACAGGCCTTAGTCACCACCCTCCAGACCCCTCCTACTGTCTCCCCCCAGATTTAGGCGCCCATCTATTATCTATAGATGTGTGTATTCTGACATTTCCTATAAAGGGGATCATACAATATGTGGTCCTTTGGGACTGGCTTCTTTCACTTAGCATATGGTTTTTAAGGTTCACCCATGTGGTAGCACGTTTCAGCACTTGCTTTTTAGTGCTCACAATACTTCATTACACAGATACACATTTTATTTTCCCATTAATTGATGCACTGATTAGTATCGTACATGGTGTGTTTGACATTTCGTGTTATGGGTAAGACATTTATGACACCATACCTTCCACGTAAAGGGTGGCTGTTGAGGTAGCTTTTCCAGCCACGAAGGTGTACTCAGCTGCATCCCCAAAGTGAACATTCCTGATATTCAGTGAGTGCATGAGCTTTTTGGTTCTCATCTGGCACCTGTCAGTTGATTTGATTTCCACACCATTCTTTAACCATTTGTAAGAGATGCCTTCATAGTTCACCGTTACCTCAAAGGTAATGGTGTCTTTTTCTTCAGCATTGATGTCCTTCAGCATGGATGTAATCATGATTGCTGCAAAGGGGGAAGGAAACACACCCAAGAAGACTTCGTGTCAGTATGATGTGAGTCATATCAAGCACAGAGTGAAAACGAGGAATGTGTTTAGTATGTCTGTTAAGGCGATTACAGTTCAGGGGTATGAGCTATGCTATCTTCCAGGTTCCCCCCACAGGACTATACCAAGGGACCAAGGAACAGAAAGAGCTAGTGATAGATAGTAGAGCATCTTTACAGGTAGCCTTGAAAGGCTACTCTAATCAGAAAATTTTATCCAGGTGGAGATGCTGGTGCCTAACTCAGGGTGAACACGCAGTCGATGTTTCAGTCAAGGATTTTCGGAGTGGATTAACTGGTCAGGAAGGAAAAGAGTGGGATATGGAATAACAATGAGTTTACCAAGTATTTGATACAATTTTTGTTTGTTTGTTTACTTACGGGTGACTCTCAGGGTGGCGCTGACTTGGTCATTGCCACAGACAAATGTGTACTCTGCCGAGTCCTCTGTGCTGGTGTTCATGATGATCAGCTGGTGGAGTTTCCCCTGCACCACTATCTTGAACTTCTCGCTCATCTCAATCTCCACGCCATTCTTCAGCCACATGGAAGGGACATTGAAGTGGGACACCTCACACTCAAAGGAGGCAGATTTGGTCTCAGGTACCTCAATGTTTTTCATGGTTTTTGTAATATGTAATGCTTAGGAAAATCAAAAAGCACTTCAGTTAATATATTTTATCTTTAAAAAATGGATGAAACCAACCAACCAACCAACCAACGAATGAACACATGGGAATCATCTCGGGAAATGCCGCAAGGAGCTAATACTTACTCTCCACGAAAAGTTTAGCTCTGCACTCCAGCTGCCCCACCACGGCTGTATATTCCCCAGCATCCGAGGGCGAAATGTGCTGCAGCATCAGTTTGTGCACCTTTCTTTCTGAGACCAGCCTGTGCTTGTCACTTGGCTTAATCTCCACATTCTTGTGGAACCATTTTACTGGAACAGTGTCATGGGAAACACTAACTTCAAAGGCAACGGTGGAATTTTCCAAGGCGGTCACATCTTTTGGCTTTTTAATGATCTTGACAGCTAATGAGGAAAGTCGAAGCGATTCAGTGATATGGTTAACTTAGTGGTTACCATACATTGGCTACTTGTAAAATGTTTCTAAATTAACTTACTCTCCACATGTAGTCTGGCACTGGCTCCTAGCTTTCCAAGCTTGAAGCCATATACAGATTCATCCACAACAGCACAGTTTTTAATCCTCAGAGTGTAAACTGTTCCTTTGACTGAGATGTCGTACTTGTCATTGGATCGCAGCACAACGCCATTTTTGATCCACTGGACGCCTTTTACGTTAGGATGCGTAAGCTCAACAGTGAAAACAGCATCCTGCGTCTCTGTCACGGTGAGGTTCTTCAGAGTCTTCTTAATTTTGACAGCTGAAGACAAATTTATGATTGGTTTAGGAAATAAAGATGACATGGTCAACTAAAAGAAGTCCTGGCATAAGATCATTACCTGGTCATCTTGCAAAAGAACGGTTATCAAAAATGTGGCAGTTATGCAGAGCCTCTCTTGTAAAAGACACCTTGAGATTATTTAGGAAAACCTGGGATCCAGTTTGAAATGTACACTGCACAACGATTTTTCTATATTTGAATGAGAGGAAGTTTGCATAGCTGCATACTAATAGCTTAATAGTGAAGAGCAAAAGAGGGACAGAGAATGAGAGTGTCTAATTAGGCTGTTCCTCTGAGCTAGAACCTAAGAAATGGCTTCTTCACAGAAACACATCTTAAAAGCAATTTTGCACCTTGTGGTATATGGCCTAGAAAGTTTAGAAAGTTTATAATGATTTTGTGAAATCAAGATTTATGGCACCCAGAATGGTTATACCATTGACTTTTAAACTGGTAACTATCAAGAATGCAATATGATGTGAAACAGATAAATCTGTTATTACATCACTGACCTTCAACTTTGAGTTTGGCAGATGTTTTGGAGGTGGCCACCTTGTAGGTGTATTCTCCAACGTCATCTAATTTGGTGGCAGCGATGATAAGTCTCCTTTTGTGGCCATCAGATTCACTCCTGACGTTGTTACTCAGTGGTAGGTGTTTGCCGTCCTTCAGCCATTCGCCTTCGGAATCTGGGTTGGCAACTTCACATTCAAACACAGCTTCCTGCGATTCAGCCACAGTCTGGTCGGTGAGTGGCTTGGAGATGGCTCCCCCTTTGGAACAAGAGAAGTTTAAGTGTGAGTCCTTTAAAAAAATATATTTATACAAAAAAGAAATCTTTGCACAATTAAATATAAAATGCCAAATTTTAAAACATGATTTTGAATATCTGAAATGTTTAATAGAATTATCTTAACCCATATTGAGAACATATCACAGAAATCCCCGTTCTAGTACGCATTACTGATAACCAGGGAAAATACTGGACTCAGGAAGGTTTTACAAAGGGAAAGCAACTGCTAATATAGAATTTTGAGAGCAATACCACCTGGACGGCCTCTAACTCAATTTCTCCTTCGAAAGTATTCTACTTAAGTCTTCTAAGGATTATTTGCTGCAAATATGTCTAATATTTGATTGGGAAAAGATGTGCTAAGCAAAATGTTCAGTCATCAATATTTCTATAAGATTGGAGATTCTTATACACTAAAAATCACTATTTTTCTTTAAAAAGATTTATTTATTAAAGAGAGAGAATGAGTTATATGCATGCACATGAGCCAGGGTAGAGGGAGAGGGAGAGAAATCCTTAAGCAGACTCCTCCCTGAGCCTGGAACCTGATATACGGTTTGATCCCAGGACCTTGAGATCATGACCTGAGCCAGAATCAAGAGTTGGCCGTTCAACCGACTGAGCCACCCAGGTGCCCCAAAAATCACTGTTTTGACATATGTTATCTCTTTTATGAAGCTTCCCCCTATTGCCTCCATGGCCATTATCCACTGGCAGAAAAAATTACTCTTTCAGCAAGTTATTTGCTAATGTATCTGTCCCTCTTTAAATTGTGAATTCTTCAAGAAAAAAATATCATGCCTTATTCATTTTTGTGTCCTGTGTTTCTAGCGGTGTCTTGCGTATGGTAGGGCCTTAAAAAATGTTGAGTGAAATCACATAGGGGCTCATATTGTTCTTGGACAACATCTGAGGAAATATTATAATGTAATGAAGTATAAGCCGTGAAACTTTCACATAAAGTGGGACCCACAATTCCCATATGGATTTTACAATTTAATCCCAATGTCATATCTCAACTCCTCAGTAATTAAATTGCAATGAACAAAACACATTAAGAATGACTTCTAGTTTTTTCTTGACGATTTATGCTTTTGGTTTTTCATTTTGAAGCAAGGGATTTCTGCTGAATGAGTGCGGTCTACTTCATGTCATGAGAAAGAGATACACAGATATACTGACTTACATTTTAAAATAGTCATTGGGTTCATAAAACAAATATGAAGGGAACAAAGGAAACAAAAGTTAAAGAAACGAGCGATTTAAAAAAAAGAAATACACCTTTAGAGTAGGAAAGTTTCAATCAAGCTCAATTCAACAAATGTTCATTGATCATCTATCATGTGCAGTATGTTGGAGAACACAGATGAGAAAGAAGCAATTCCAGATTTAGGGAGCTTATACTCTGGTGTGAGAGGAAGAAATGGGGAATAACACAAGTATATGATAAGGGCCGTGGAAGAGACACACATAAAATAATCCTGAGGTTGGAGGAGTAAGATCCTACACAGATGGGAAGATTAAGGAAGGCTTCACAAGAAGATGGCATTTGAGGTAGTTCTGCCTAGAAGAACATGGTGGGGACAGTGTTGAGGGAAATACTGGTTTCGAGAACAGCATAAGCAGAAGCACGGAAATGAAAATGGATGGGAATTTGAAAGGAAATGGGCCGCAATTTCTTAAATTAAAACAACTGCCCCACCTAAGAATTTAAATTGAATGATAAATGTACCAACCTGCCACAGTAAGTTTTCCAGATGTCATATTTTCTCCGGCAAAAAATGTGTACTCTCCTTCATCATCTTTCATCATATTTAGAACTGTCAACTTATATATTTTTCCATGAGCTTCAATTTTATATTTAGAACTGGGTTTGATTTCCTGGTCCTTAAAATTCCACAAAACATCAATTCCTGAGTGGGACAGCTCAACTTCTAAGACCACATTTTGGGTTTCTGTACAGGTAAGGTCACGAAGACCTCTGATAATTTTAATTTCTGGGGAAAAAATAATCACTTGGTTAATATTACACTGGGAAAAGAGAAGGCTTAAGGCTTAACTTATCAGTTAAACAGAAGAATCCTTACTTTCCACAGAGAGATCACAGCTGGTTTCAACCCTGCCAACCATCAGCTTGTAAGGTCCTTCATCTGAAGCGTGGGTCCGGTTAATCACTAGTCGCTGCTTAGTGCCTTTGACAATGGCTTGTACACGATCATCAGGCTTGATTTGTTCATCGTTTAAATACCATTTAACAGAAGTCACATCGGGAACTGAGACCTTACATTCAAGCACAGCCTTGGTACCCTCAAGGACATTAACATCCTTTAGAGGAGTTATCACATCCACACCTGCAAAACAACACACGCAAATAAAAGATTTATGAATGTGAATTTTGTTTTAAATGCCCACTTATTAAAGTTCTCTACCTCACTTAACAATGTACACGTAAAAATATGTAAGTTGCACTCACTGTAGACAGAGACGCGCCCACTGGTTGACAGTCCGAGGGATGGAATGGTGAAGGAGTAATTTCCAGCATCCTCCTTAGTCATATCTTCAATGAGCAGCATGTGGGACTGTTTGTCTATCACAATGTGAACTCTGTCACTGGGCTGCACTTCTTGGCCATCTTTCATCCAGACACCTTCCACATTCTCCAAGGAGACCTTCACTTCAAGCTGGACAATGTCACCTTCACAGACTTTTTGA
This sequence comes from Ursus maritimus, assembly GCF_017311325.1. Taxonomy (NCBI): domain Eukaryota; kingdom Metazoa; phylum Chordata; class Mammalia; order Carnivora; family Ursidae; genus Ursus; species Ursus maritimus. The sequence continues at coordinate 52,790,403 of NW_024423343.1, read as the reverse complement.
TCACTAAGTCCTTGTAGGATAGCGATGGGGCGGGCTGTGAAATATGGGGAGAAAAAAGAACGTTATGATCATTTCTTTATCGATAAGCCATGATGATATTCAGTGCAGGCCAAAAGGAACAGGAAGACTTACGTTTCATCTTTAGTTTACAGGTTGTCTTTTTCCCGTCAACAACAAAGCTGTATTCTCCCTGGTCCTCTTTGGTCACGTCCTTAACTGTGAGGTTCTGACGTCCACGGCGAGATGTAATTGTGTATTTGCCATTGGATTTCAGCTCCACGCCATTATGATACCATTTGCCTTCTATATTTTCTGGAGATATAACGCACTCTAACTCTCCTGAAAACGATTCTGGAACTTCTATGTCCTGAAGTTCTTTTACAAATTCAACAACTGCACCTGAGGCATAAGATAAAGAGAAGTTAATTTCTCTGGAGAGTTCTACATCAAGACTTACAGTAGAAAAAGTTCCTTGTAATTCTCTTAAGTTCCCCATGCTATCAGGAATATTCTTAGTATCTCCCTGCCGATGGACTGAGAAATAAATTTTTAATAAAAAGAAGTGATTTTTATATTTAAATTATTTATTTTAAAGATTTCATTCATTTATTTGAGAGAAAGAGAAAGAGCATGAGTAGGGGATTAGGGGCAAAGGTAGAGGGAGAAGCAGGCTCCCCACTGAGCAGGGAGTCCAAAGTGGGCTTGATCCCGGGATGCTGGGATCATGACCTAAGCTGAAGGCAGATGCTTAACCGACTGAGCCACCCAGGTGCCCCTAAATTATTTTTCAAAGCACAGAATTTTATTTCAATATAAAATTTTAAAAACAAGACATCAAAATAACCTTGATTTTGGAAAAATCCAAATTGTCAATATTCTTAATTACTGGTATAAATTCAGGAATCTTGCTCTGGAGCTTATATCTAATTCCCAAATAATTCCTTTTATGAAAGGAAAACTGCAAAGCTAATTTTATCACAGCCTAAGGGTGACTTTAGAACTTAAATAGTGAAATGATTATGTACTACCTTCGACAATAAGTTTCGCTGTTGTTTTGACATTTTCATCTTCCACGAGTACGCAGCTGTAGTCTTCAGCATCGGATGTGTCAATCGTCAGTATGGAGAGGAAGTGAACCTTTCTGTCAGAGTGCATCCTGTATTTATCTCCCGTATGAACCTCCACACCATCTTTGTACCACTTCACTTTGACAAATGGCTCTGAAGTTTCACATTCAAAGGTTGCCATGGTGTCTTTTTCCTTAGCAACAACATCTTGTAATTCCTGTGTGAAAATGATTGATTGCTTGGCTACAAGGAAAAGGGGAAGAAAAAGACATTATATTAAATTAAATTCACAATTTGAATAATGGGAAAAGAAAATAAAAAGAAATATGCTAATGGATATTCACGGATAAACAGAGACAGATCCATCAAACCAAAGACATTCAAATTACCTTGGACAAGTAAGAATGCATGGCTTGAGGTTTCCCCAGCGATGTTGATGGCTTTCACCATGATGCTGGCAGAGTCCTCGGCAGTCACATCTCTTATGACCAGTTCACAAACATTGTCTTCGGGCCAGTACCAGTAGATTCGGTCAGAGCGTTCGATCTTTACACCATTTTTGTACCATTCACATTCAGGATCTGGTCTTCCCACCACTCTGACCCGGAAGTGTGCATCAGATCCTTGGCCCACCGTTTGGCTTTGGATTCTTTCAAATATTTTAGGAGCCTCCATACTAGGACTCAGTTCAATTTTATCTGGTTTAAACGTTGGAATAGTGATCTTGCCTTCTTCAGCAAGGACTTTCTTCTCCTCTTCAGTTAATTCTTTGGTCCAGTGGAGAAGCTCATCTTTTGTCTTCCTTAGGAGCTCCTCATAGGATTCATCCTTCTTACGAGACTTGAGCTCCACAGCAGTAATGGCTTCGTAATATCCCTCCTCAGTCCTGCGCTTGAATTTACTGCGCAGCTCTTCGGACTCTTCGGATACTTTTTCATGGGTAATTCTTTCAGCTCTTTTCAACTTCACAACTTCCTTGGCTTCAGTGGTATCAACAGGTCTATCTACTTTTTGTACTTCAAACTGAAGTTTTCCAGGTTCATGTATGTGAAACTCGGGCTTTGGTTCAGGGGCTCGCCTGAGAACAGACCTAAAATCTTCCCTCTGTTGGATTTCAAGTTTCACTTTATGCTCTATCACACCTTCGGGATTTTCTGCAGTGACCTTGACCTCCCCTGTATCATATGATTTGCAGTCCACAATGTCCAAATAGTGAATGCCATCATAGCGAACTCTGAACCTTTTGCTTTTGCGGATCAGCTGTCCATTGAGGTACCAGTTGACTTTGGGTTGAGGGTAACCTGTCACTCGGCAACGGAATCTGGCGGTCTCCCCTTCAAGTACTCTTACTGGTTCTGGGAACAAGACAATGTCTGGCTTTTGCTTCTCTTTCTGGTCTGTTGTTACACCTGTAAGTGCACCTTCATGAGCCATCCTCTCTAATTCTTCAATTCTCTGTAAGCCTTTCCTCCCCTCAGGCAACTGAGATTCTTCCACAAGACTTTTTTCATCTTTAACAATAAGTGTGGCAGATGTGTGGTCTGTTCCGTATTTGTTAGTAGCTCTGCATGTAATGATACCACTGTCTCTGGAATATGCAACTCCATAATCAAGGCTGCAATACCCAAACTCATTGATCATACGGAGCCTGTTGGCTGCTTCAAGTGGCTTTCCATCATGGAGCCATTCCACCACCATCGTTGGGTCACCAATTGGTGTTAGCCTACATTCAAAGTGGGCAGGCCCAAAGCGCTTGAGTCTTAAGGAAGTGAGTTTTTTCTTGAAAAACGGTTTCTGTTGTTTCTCTTTATCATAGAGGTCACCCTCTTCCCATTGCTCCTGACCATATCGCAGATGGAGGGGCTCCAGTTCTGGGGCTGCGATCTCCTTTGCTCTATAAGTCCCTCGTGGGATGATTAATTTTCTCTCTGGTTCAGGCTCTGCAAACTCAACTTCAACATTCACTTTGCATCTTGTAGTGTCTCGGCCAGCCTTATTAATAGCAGTTGCAGTATACCAGGCAGAATCCTGGCTGACAGTGGAGTCAATTTTAAGGGCAGCCTCTCCCTTGGTTCCTTCAATTCTAAAAAAAGTGAAAAAAAATCAATACAGAAGAAGTTATTGCTTCCTTGGTTACTGAATTTGTATAATGAACTTAGTTTTATTCTTTTCAAGCAAACATACCTGATTTTAGGATATTTATGAGGTACAATGATGTCACTGTTTTTCAGCCATACGATATCAGGGTTGGGATTACCCGTAGCTCTGACTTTCATTTCAAGTCGAGAACCTTCCTTTATATTGACATTTTTTAGTTTTTCTATGAACATTGGTTTTACCTGATGTTCCACAGCTGGAAGAGAAAGGTTATGAGTTAGAGTGAGTAGGACTGAAATACCTGTTTATAGCCCAAGTGATAAGGTATTTTCTTTTTTAAGAGCAAATACCTTCCACAGTTAAAATCACTGAAATCGAAGATTTGCCTGCCCTGTTTTGGGCAACAACAGTCCATTCCCCAGAATCACTGGGCGCTGCGGGGACAATAATCAGTGATTGGGTACCATCTTCTTTAATGACTACTTTATGGGTATAATCATTGACAATTTGCTGGCCTGTAAAATAAGTAAAAAGGAAAACTTGTATTAAAAATAATTGTTTTTCAAGTGTTGTACACACATATAAACTTAATTTTGTGTTTAATGACTTGTAAGTAAAAGCTTATCATACTTACCATCGTGAAACCAGAAGGTCTCTGGCATAGGTCTACCAACGACCTTTAAGTCAAATCTGGCAGTTTGCCCTTCCAAACATTTGAAAGAAGCAGGCTTTAACACAAAGACTGGCTTATAGAGTCTCTCAAGTTGTGACTCATCTGTTTCCTCCAGCCTACGTCCAGGGGACATCCTTGCAGGGGACATCCGTGCAGGGGACATCCTTGCAGGGGACATCCTTGCAGGGGACATGCGTATAGGAGATCTACTCACTGAACGTGGAGAGATAGATCTGAAAAACAAAGGCAAAAGAGAATATTTTCATGAGGCATAGAGAAAGCACAGTAAAATAAACAAACCTCTTTCTTAACATCATTTTAGAACTGACTTCATGTATATATTAAAAAGCACTTCAAAATCACTGGGATCCAAAGCAGAACACATTATCGTTGCCCCTAAATCTATGTTTTTCGTATAACCTCAATTTCAGTCAGTAGTTCTTCAACATAGCCAGGTACCCAGTCTTAAAAATCTTGGAACAATTTTTAATAGTCTCTCCCTCACAACCTGCATTTAATTAGTCACCAGCCCTTTTGATTAGACTGCCAAAACATCTCAATAAATATTGATTGGTTAAATCAATCAATGAACACATTTATAGAAAAGGAGAAATATAATTTTTTATCCAAGAGAAGGGAAAACATAGAAATTGCATTTGAAAAAAAACCAAACCCTATCTACACATTGCAGCCAGACTGGCTTGGACTGGATTTCAAAGGCTGGCTCCACCACTTACGGGGGTGGGGGGACTAAGATAATTTTCATAGGCTCACAGAGATCAAGTGCTCCCACTTCCAACGTAGTAATAAATATAGTAGCAATAATAATACCTACATTGCAGGGTTGTTGAATAAAGTAGGGATAACGTGTAAAATTAGGTGTTAAGGAAACCTATACAGTTTTCACTACATTAGTTACAGCACTGGCGGAATGAATAGCATGCTACACTAATGGAAATGCTCTGCTCACCTTACACAGGGGCAAGGAATAAAAATGCCTGGCAACCATCTCTATTGCTAATGGCAAGTGTCTGTGCTTTCTTAGCCTTTATTTTTATTTACTTATTTATTTTTTGTCCCTCACACAATAACAACTTGCTACTGGGACGTCTGTGTTTTAAACAATTTAAATCTTAATCAACCCAAATTCTTCTGGGGCTTACCTGATTCTGCTCACTGGTTCTGGGGTGGGTATGTAAGTCGGAGCAGCAAGAGGCGCAGCAGGCTCGACATACAATTTCCCCGAGCAAATTGCATTTCCTTTCATATTGCTGGCAAATGCAGTATAGATGCCCTCATCTTCTGGAAGAACAACAGGTATGCGCAGACTAGCTCTGCCATCTTGCAGAAAGTCCATTTGGTATCTCTCTCCATGCTTGATGCGTTTGCCGTCTTTGTACCATGCAATCTGCAAATGATATCATGCATATTGAAAAAAATTAAGATAAAATAGTTATTGTAACCAGTTTGTATCTTTATTGTAGCATGGAGACATGATGTTTATATTTTACCTTGGGTAATGGATATCCAGACATCTTGCAATGAAAAGTAACACCCATCCCCTCGAGAATTCTGTAATTCTTGATTCTTAAGTCAAATCCTGCTTCGATAGCTTCCGATTCAGAAATGTCAACTGCCATCTTTTCTTCTCCATCTTCTTCAAGAAGTTCTTCTAATGTAGTCTTTATTATTCTGTATTCAATTTCTTTGATAAGCCTCTCTTCAAAGGAAGAAATATGGAATTCCTATATAGTAAAAAAAAAAATGACAGTTTGTTAAAAAATATATATCCTGACTGATAGAAATAATCCTTTAAGAGCATATCTTTAAGAGATAAGGATTGATCAAAGTTTTTGACTGGCAGGAAAACCTAGCAGGCTTTTTGTTTTTGTTGAGAACTGGATGAGTCACTGTTTGGTTTCAAATCTGCATTATCATCATCTTCGTCAGTTTGTGCCACAGCACCTTGGGTCAACGACAGTCTAAAAGCACAGGTTAGGTCTGGGATGTTCATCCTGCAGATGAAAGGATTGGGGCAATAGTGCACTTGGTTGTCCTAACATTTGTCTTTCCCTACANATATGGAATGTCTATTTCTAAAGCCATGCTGTGCAACATGTCATGAAGATAAAGGAAACTTGTCAGCAGTGAATCGGGACCCACTAATTGTAGTCTAACCCTGACCCCATCCCTGGAAAATGAAAATATCAAACAAAAAGAGGGACACTGTAGGTGGTAAGTATAATGTATGAAATGATTTACTTGGTCATTATTGTTCTACTCACCTGTTCTTCTACAAAAGTTCTGACCATTACAGTATCTTTGGCCATTTTTTTCCTAATTAAGGCCTGTTCTTTTTCATACTCTTTTTCATAATCAGAGTATAAAAATCCAGGTGCTATTTCTCCAACTTTAGGTTCTTGCACAAATGCAGTCATTTGTGTTTGGTAAAGCATTTCTTGCTGGGACTTCATCAGTGACTCATACTCAGCTACAAGTTAAGAATATACGTTATTTTTGTAAAGTTTTTATTTAAATTCCAGTTACCTGGAATTTATTACAGCTACAGAATTAATACACAGTGTAATATCAGTTTCAAGTGTACAGGGTGATTTAACACTTGCATACATCACCCAGGGCTCATCACGAGCCCTCCTTAATCCCCATCACCTATTTCATCCATCCTCCCCCCCACCCCCCTCGTCCCCCTCCCTTCTGGTTACAGTTCATTTTCTATAATTAAGAGTCTCTGTTTTGGTTTGTCTCTTTCTCCCTCTCTTTTTTCCCCCGTTGTTTGTTTTAGAAACGTAAGTTAATTTTAATGTTCCTACGAGAAAGTATTCATGCCACTTCACTCAGGCAAGCCCTACACCAGGGAAAATTGATAACCAAAAGCTGGGTTTTCCAAATTTTACTATCGAAGTGCTCAAACTATATTAGATTGAATTCCAAAACCAAATTTTCATTAACAAGTCAAAGTAGCTGCTTCTACTGTAGAAAGAACTTTATATTAGTGGTCAGTTTTTCAGGATCTACCCTAGGGCTCTTCCTAATTTACTGTCTGGCTTTTGGCAATTCATTGATTTTCCTGGATCTTGAGTGTTTTATCTGCTAAATGAAGATAGTATCTTAACTTTCTCTAAGGAGTGTTGTGTAGACCAAACGAGACAGAACATGGGATGTCCACTGTAATGTGAAATTAAGGAAAAGTAAATGTGACCCACAGATACATTTTGTTTGGCCTGAATGCCACTCTACTTTTTGTCAAATTACTTTGAATACTGAAAAATCTTGATTTCCAGATTTTCTTTTTAAGATTTATTTATTTATTTTAAAGAGAGTGAGGGAAGGGGCGCCTGGGTGGCACAGCGGTTAAGCGTCTGCCTTAGGCTCAGGGCGTGATCCCGGCGTTCTGGGATCGAGCCCCACATCAGGCTCCTCTGCTATGAGCCTGCTTCTTCCTCTCCCACTCCCCCTGCTTGTGTTCCCTCTCTCGCTGGCTGTCTCTATCTGTGTTAAATAAATAAATAAAATCTTTAAAAAAAAAAAAAAGAGTGAGGGAAAGAGAGGGTGTGCATGCATGTGTGAGCAGGGGGAGGGGCAGAGGGAGAGGGAGAGAACCTCAAGCAGACTCCCCGTTGAACATGGACCCCGATGCGGGACTCAATCTGATGACTGAGATTGTGACTTGAGCTGAAATCAAGAGTTAGATGCTCAACCAGCTGAGCCACCCAGGCGACCCTCCAGGTTTTCTTTAAAATATCAGAAACTCTAGGAACATTGAGCCTGACATGTGTGTGCCTGGCAACAACACAGTGGAAGTCGGGAGCTACTGTCCCCTTAAGGCAGGGCATAGCCTCTCCAGTGCCACTGTCTTCATAGCACTCACTAATATTATCTGCCTGGATCTGGAAGGCAACTGGATTTGGAATCGCTGCACCTTCAAAATACGCCTAGAAATGAATGCACCAAATAGAAACTAGTGCTAGAAACTTGAAGTTTATCACCAGTATGGATTTGAGGCCTTGTGGTCTAAAACATTTCCTATATAGCTGAGGCCAAGAGAGGGTAGCCACAGAGACAGCCAGCAACAGAACTGGAATATTTTAACAGGCCTTTTGACAAACACATAGCACTGCTACTTCCCTGCATTTCCTTTCCTATCATGCACACAGAAACTACCCAGCTGCGTTTACCTTCTTCAAGCAGGGAGGCAGATGCAGAAGTCTCGCCATGCTTATTACGAATAACAATAGTGTATTCTCCAGCATCATCGGCAAAAGTCATCGAAATCACCAGTCTGCACTCCCCGGTTTGTTTGTTGTAACTCACTTTGTATCTTTATGGAAATGAACACACATAAAATTCAGTCACAAATAACCCTATGTGAAGAAACGAACCCCCATGTGGATCAGTGGTATAAAATTCAATGATCTTAAACATGTGACTAAGCTCCACGCAGAATAAAAGGTTGCTGAAAATTGAGGAAAATGCATGGACATGAGTAATGAGGGTCAAACAACTTAAAATTTTCATTTTAAATAAGGTTCATATATTCTTAGAAATAAATAGAATATAATACTACTAGAATCAACCATACAGAAAGGGCTTCAGTGTTTATGGTAGCAAACGACGAGGTCATTTAAACACTTAGGTATTTCTCTTTGTTCATTATTTTGCTCTTTGTTTCACATGAAGAGCAAATGAACAATCAAAATAAATAAGTTCCCTTAAATATTTCAATATTAAGCCTCTGGCATACTATATTTTTTCTTATTAAGATATAAGAACACTACATTTTTTGGTTTGTTGTAAATTGCAGAAAATTCAAAGCTAAATTGTACAGTCATTTACAGCAAATTTATTAGCATAGATGTTCATGTATAGCTAAGTTTCTTCTTCATTACATGAGCCTTATTCTTTTATCTTCTAGTGACTTTATTATGCATTTCTACTGAACACTGTCTTAGATGCTTTCCAGAAGAATGTGTAAAAATCCACATTTCCTCTATTTTACTAGCACTATACATGAATCAAACTAGAATACAGAAAAAATATATCTTTATCCTCTTCTGTCACATAGCTTTGTTTTTCAGTAAGACTTTGTGCAAAAGTGTAAAAATACCTCAAAATATACTCGGAAGTTTCCCTAATGGAAGAGCCCACATTGGGGAGGGTAGTGGGGCAGGCCTATTTCTCTGTAGGCTTCATCTACATATCATACAAATCATAGAGAACTCTACCAGTCAGCCATCAAAATACCTGTATCCCGTCGTAAGAGGAACACCAGATTTTTTCCAGTAGACGTGGGGCTTTGGATTGCCGCCAACCTGACATTCAAACACAATGCTCCCACCTTCCACCAGTTTCTGGACCACTGGTTTTGTAATAAAGAAAGGGGCGGCAGGTTCTCCGGGTCCTGCTTGTTCCTCTGTGATGCTAGTATCCGTCATCACCACATCTCTGGACTCTATAAAGCTGGAAAGAGAATTCCCTTCATATTAGCTTCTGCGGTTGCAATTTGCCGATACCAAAGGGATCGAAAAAAATCAAAACTGTACAAAAGCAAAAGAACGTTTTACCGTTTCTCTTCTGTGGTCAATTTCTCAGTCACGGTTGTTTCCTTTTCAAACTCTTCTGATGCTAGAAGAAGACAGAAGTTTCCATTTAAGTCAGGCATTGAGTCCATTTTGTTAGCGACCTCTGCTTAGCATGACAGTTGACCCTCTAATGGACCCCATCCCAAAGGGGCTACCGTTAGGAGGCATGCAGAAACCATGCTGTGGAAAGTGTCGGCTGAGGGCGATGGCATGTACAGAAGGCGGTGGGAGTGTGGCCACCAACCTTGCACGGCCAGATAGCAGGATGTGCTGACGGTCCCAGCCTCGTTTACGGCACTGCAGGTAAATCGCCCGCTGTCTTCCGCAAAGGCTTCACGAATCATAAGACGGGCAATTCCACTCTGGAAGGTTATCTGGAAATCAATGGAACTTTCTATTTGGTAGTCTTCCCTGTACCATGTCACTTTTGGGGAGGGGTATCCAGAGATGTGGCACTCCAACGTGACGGATTCACCTTCTATAACCGTCACATTTTTTAAGCCCTGAAGAGAGAAGAAAAAGGAAATACTGATAAGGTGTGTATAGTCATTAATCATCTCTATGAGTAATGACAAGTGCAGGGGTTTGAACTTGCACATTCTCATGGCCATAAAATGTTTTTTTTAAGTCAAGACTCTAGAAATATTAGTAAAGAGACTCCCTTGGAAATGGAATATTATATAAATAAATAAATAAATAAATAAATGTCAGGTGTTTCCACGTTCATAAGGCAGAACTGTATTAACTCCATGTAATGGGACAACTCTGTACCCTCCGTTAGTCTCACATATTTAAACCCTAACAGAACTGGAAGGCTCAGCAGCAAATGCTGCCTCTTCGACCAAGCTTTTCCTGCTATTCCCAATCAGAAGTACTCTCTCCTTCCTCTGTTGAGGTGCTTTTCACCTTCTATATGATGCTTGTCACCTTTTGTATGTATGTTTTTCTCTGATACTAAGGCAAGATGTCGAAGAGGGCTGGATTGGTCTTTAAATCTCCGTCACTCTCCCAATAAAGCCTAATACCTCAGAAACCCATTAAGTGTGTTGACTATGTGACTGACGGTTGCCACACAGAATTCCCCTTTTTCTTGCCAAATAGTGTATTGTCTTACACTTAGCATTTGTGAACTAAGGCCGTTTTGAGGAACTGATCTCTGCATATATTAAAATTGTCTGACGAGATGTGCATCAAGCTCATCACTCACCGAGACCAAGGTTGGTGGAGTAACCGGGATTTCAACAGGTGCAGGTACCCTTGCTGTTTCTGTCACCTATGAATTTTACAAAGGACGTTACAAAATGCCCATGGGATTAAGGGGCAAACTCATCAACTCCTAGCACATGCAAAATTATAAAAATTTGAGGAAAAGGGGCTCGGACCCACACCAGACTCAAAAGAATTAAGTCTGAACTTGGGAAAGGAGAGAGGCAGGATGCCTGGCTGAGGACTTCGGTGGCACAAACCGGCCGTGCGCCTGGCCCCACTGGATAGGAACGGCTCAAGAACAGCGTGCAATCCAGGGACTGACCTTGGTTTCACGCTCGTGTAGGACTTTGAAGCGTTCTTCCCGGACTGTGCCACCAGCGATGCTCACCCCTACCTCCTTCTTCACTTCAATGCCAGCCTGACTCTTGTAGGTGTCTGGCGTGTCGGCGAAGGGGAACTGGGGTGAGGGGGTGGGTTCTGCTCTCACTCTAGCCTCAGCAGGCTTCACGGTCGGTGCCTTCACCGACTTGGTGATCTTCTGAGCAGAAGACGTGGCTGACAACTCTTTCTGTAACGTGGCGATAGCGCTACCGGCTATCGATGCCTGAACGGAAATGGAGCAACACGTGTCATGGTTCAGAAGGCAAGCCACCATCAGTCATTCTGCGGGGGGCTGAGTCTGTGTTCTAGATGGTCTTTCAAGGCCCTCATTAGCACCCTTGCGATTAACAAAAAGTCGGTTAGAGATAAGCCACTTAGAAAGCTCATCGTCATTCCTGCCAGTCTGTAAAATACATTTGAAAATATCTTTCTGAAAGAGTTAAGAGCTCCTTATTTTATGCTCTTCTCATAAAGGGATGGAGGGTCTTCTAAAGCTCAGTCACGAATTTTCACTTAACCATCCTAAAAATACCACAGTGGGAAATTCAAAATCAGGAAATTATTAAAATATTTGGTAAATTCCTAAGAACTACTTTAAAACAGCATTGTAAAGTTTCGGCCTCAACTCTGGATGGAAGATGAAAATGGAGACATTCAGAAGAATATTTTGAAGGCTTTCACACTCTTTTACTTCTACCGCTGTGCATGGTTATTTGATTGCAATGGTAATTTGGGGCTATTCCCAAATATAGGTATTAAATGTACTTTACAATTCTTTGAAGGCACACAAGATTTGCATTCCCGGTCTTAGATGTGTATAAGAACAGTGACTGATACGAAGGGTTGCTATGTGCTGTTTTTATGTTTTATGGTTTTATACATACTAACTTGGCCCTGATGACAGAGCTAGACACTAATCCAAGGCTGTGTGGTCCCAACCCAACTACCACACACACTACCTCTCTGCATCTGGTTACACTGAGTATCTGAACGTGTGATTTTTCAGTGTCTGACTTTATTATTGATATACATTCACAACCTGAAGTGTCTCACAGCATAAGGAAAACTAAACTGCACGATATGCCATCTTTTTACAAAATGAGAGACAGAGAGACCCCTGTACGGATTTGTGTCTTCTCTGAGGTGTACGGTAACCCCTCTGCTGCTCAACGCTTAGCCTGCTGGACACATTTTGGAAGCCGGGTTTCAGGGGCTTTGGAGTCTACCATGAACGTAAACAGACATCACCAGAGAGAGGCCCACACTCCCTAAAGACCCTGTGTACGTCACGCATTAGGTCCTTCTATCCTTCGAGCCAGACGTTTCTTTGTCATGCTCTTGAACTTCTTACCTCATATCCATGTTCTGTCTTAGGGACAGAAATTTTTGAAACAGTAAAGTGAGGGCTTGCTGTGCGGGGGCGTTTATCCACATGGACTAATCTTTCAGTTGTAAGATCTGTAGTTTTCTTGATCTGCAATGAAATGAGACTCAGTGAGGCCACGGTTCACCAGATGACCACAGCGGTTAAGCGCGCTCTCCCGTGGATAGGGTGACGATCCAGCGGGTACACACCCACCTGTGATGAAATGTGCATTCCCATTTGATCAGTAGTTGTGATATGAGTCTCAGAAGGAGCCTGGATCACCCTAGGCTTGACTGCTTTAGGGACAATGTGGGGTTCCGAGGCTGGACGCTGGGGCTGCTCAGCTACCTTTGCGGCGGAAATGTGCTCCTTATAGCCATACTCCATAGTGGTCTGCTGCGCATAGGATTCTTCAAGATGCCTCGGCTCCCTGGGCTCTCTGATGCGGGCCTGGTCTACTGCAGCAACGACTGTCGCTACAGCTTCCGCCTTTTTCCCAACGTCCACCTGGAGACAAGGTTTCCAGAATTAATACACAGTAACATCAAATTCAAGCCGGGACAGCTTCTCCAAGGACAGTCACTGAGAACAGACAAATGCCTAAAGGTGTGGTAGGTGAATGGCACCCGGGTCATATGGCTCTGTTAATGTCTCCAGGAATGTGGCATTTAGGAAATTAATATTTCATTGATTATTATAATGTAATGGATAGCTAGTTAGATACACTCTATATATACCTGCTTAATTAGACCAGACATTAAATCACACAAGCACACCACATGGGACAACACAGTACATATATAAAATAGGAAGGAGATTTCAAGTTTTCCTAGGATTCTGTCAGAGGCAGTTAATTAGCACTCGGGAAATCAGAACTCTGGGGCTGCTTATCTTCATTAATTATTTTTATTATCCTGTCAATCATTTAGTCTAGTATTGCTGCAATGACAGCAATGATGAAAAAAATTCTCTAAAAACCCTCCTGGACCCATCCAGAAAAATCAGCTGCTACAGAGTTGTACAGTTGCATGCAAATCTGAGATAATGTGAAAGCTCATGAAACAACACTGAGCATATTAATTTTCTTATGATTCCCTAGGGATAAGAATTTTTAATCTATTAGAAAATATCTTTCTTAAAAAACACGAACGAAGAGGTTCTGATTAAAATGAAACTGTTAATCATATTTGAATTCAAGAGAACAACCTTTCGCAGTGAAGTTCAATTTACTTTCGTTACTACTGGAAGGTAACGCAAGAAAAAACCACAAATGTTTTCTCATTTCCATGAATCTGATTAACATAAATGAAAACACAGTCTGCAAAGGTGCTTCTCTTTTAAAGAAGGCAAAATAGCTGATGTGCCTTACAAATTACGAGTCTATGCAAAACTTGGAAATAGCATATCCTAAAAATCACATCACCGTGTCCGTCAGTGCTCTTTAAAAGTAATGCTGGAATGTTTTATTAATGTCCGGTTTTCTTTTCTGCTGCTGTGAATGGAATCTAGATCACATCTGAAATGTCTTTCAAGGAGGCTACCTATAAATCTGTTAAAATTGTTCTTGGAATCATTTAAGATATAAATGAGGTTTTTTTTCTGAGATGAAATTGGGCCTTTAGTGATCATGGACTTCATTCAGTGCTTCTTTCCAGTAAGCCACAAACAATCTAATCTTCCTTGAAGGATTGCAATGCCGATTTCACTTTACCACTGCATCCCAGGAGAAACTATAAAATATACATGAGGCTTAGGTGAGTTGAGTTTGCTCATGTTTTTTCTTAAAACATATAGGCCATTAGTTTATTTGAATTTTCTTAAAACATATAGGCCATTAGTTTATTTGAATTTTACAGATATTTTAAAATGTTATCTCTCTTTGACAGATAACACAAATATATATATTTAACATATATTGTATATATTTAACGTAGACCAAAGATTCAAATGAGATATGATGTAAATGCAATCATTCTACAAGCAAAGTAATATGTATTAAGTATAGATACGGTTTTAATATATATGTAAAGGCTGATATACCATTCTCTCTCTCTACATATATTTAAAAAATATATAAATATGTAGTGTGTATGTGTGTGTGTGTGTATACTTAACATATATTACTTTGCTTATAGAGTGATTACACTACATTATATCTTATTTGAATCTTTCAACCAGCCTATGAGGTAATCAGGTTGAGTTTTAGTTTTATTTATTTTAACAAGAAAACTGAGGCTCAAAGAAATTATTTGCCAACTGAAATGTACATATATACAAATCTTTTTCTTCATTTAAAACTTAGGCAAAAAAAAAATTATGGGCAGGATATTTCAAATTGGAGAAATATCTATGTATTTTTCCCTGAGTTATTACATATCAAGTTCATAGACATATGCTGTCTGGCGGACCATAGTGGACTTGCACCTCTCATGGTTTTGGAACCTAAATCAACAGGAAGAAGAACTGGAGAAGGTGACCCCAATTCAGACTAGTTAAATGCTGAGAATTAGGAGATGCAAAGAAAAGTGTTATTTAATCTGGCTTTTTGCAACGAGAAACGCTAACTGTTGCATGGGAGGAGCTGGACGGGGTCTAATCGTCTCTTACACTGGGTGACCACTTTAGCAATTACGTGGAACACTAGAGCACAACGACTCAGGATGAAGAGTTATGGGTGTGATGATGAAATGGGATGAGGCAGTGCTTTTCACCTCCACAGCCTCAGTTCTCATCTCTTCACGGAAAAGATGGATCTGTTCTTGCTTAACAGCAAATCCTTCTCTAGTCCTTGGCAGTGTGGCTGGTCCAGATTTTGCAGTGGTAACTACTACTCTGGGTACAGATATTTTCTCAGCTTCCATTCTTAGCTAATTGTTAACAACAAAAATGAGACAGTCAAATTGATGTGATCCAGAACAAACAACACCACTTTAAATATAAGCACTGATGAAGTATGTTACATATTGGCATTTCTGTCACCAGTGATATTTCTGAAAGGCTGATGTGCCATTCAATAGCAGACTTGGGTAGAGGTTTAGAAAGTTGGTCTTAAATCATGCTTTAGGGAAAATAACCCAAAGATGTAGAGAGAGAAAACAACACTGAGAGAAATACAGACAGGGCTCAGCCGTGACACTAAAGAAATTTAGTTGCTAATTTCCAATATATTGACAGTAAGGAATAAAAGTAGGTAAATAGCTTATTTGGGGTAAATGACAGAGTCACAGTAAGTTGGTTAATTCGTGGAGATTTCATAACTACAAATAGATGCTACAAATCCACTTTTTCATGGCTTGTGTGTATTTTGGTTGGGGGATTCCTTCCTAGATTTTAATACTGCGTCTTGTTCAGCTCTAGCAGGAGTTAGTATGGCAGGCACTGTAACGGTCTCATCTGGTATTTACAGAAAAACAAAAGATAAACGTTCACTTGAAAAAATTTATGGATAATTTCCTGAAGTGAGTCCATACTTTACAATGTAAGATACTGATTTATGACCCCTCAAAACATACATCTTCACGACAGTAGGATTCATCATTTACTTCTACTTTTTTCTTTAATGTGCGTGGAGTATCTTAAAATCAGCCTGCATGCAATTTCGTTCATCAACTTTCAGAGAACTTGTAGATGTTAATAAAAAACAGAAAATAATAGTGAAGAGATCAGTGGGGAAAGGCATATGTAGTAATATTAACAATTTGTTTTTTTTAGTTTCCAATCCTTTAATCATCTAAAAAATAAATTAGGTTAATAGTGTCTCATACATAAGAAAGTCTGAGATTGGGATTAATGTATTATCAAAGAGGGGACCGCACCCGTGGAATAACGAGCATCACCTTTCCGTGAGTGACTTGGATTTGTTCTTGTCTAGTAGCCATTCCTTCTCTAGTTCTCAGTATTGTTTCTTGTTCTTGGGCTACTTGGGCAGTAGCAACTGCTATTGTAGACAAGGCAGTTTTCTCAGCTTCCTTTCTCATCTGATTGTTACAGCAAAATCAAAGTTGAAATTGCACAGGGCTTTAGACACACAGGGTATGACCCTTCCCCCCTCCTAGTGGGGCTGCAGGACGGAGTTATTCAGGGTTAACTACACAAAAGGAGTTACTTGACAATGTTTACATATACTGACTGGGCATCACAAAACTTAGAAATGTTAAAAAAAAAAAAAAGTTCTCCAGATGATTCCATATATTGCTTTTAAAAAATCAGACTAAAAATGCTCATCTTCATGCAAAGAACAATGGTGGGATAAAATGAAAAACACGTGCTACAGATGGATGAAAATCAAATGTGCAGATAAAATTAATGGTAAGCAGTCACACATTCACCATTTTGCTTTTAGTCTGGGATTCAAAGAGGAAAATACAGACTCATAATTCATAGCACATCATAGTTAATGGTTTACTAGACATTAGTTTAAAGATGAACTTTTCCCATCTCAAATATGTGTATTCACCTTTTCCTGAGTTATTTGAACTTGTTCTCTTTTGGTAGTGATGCCTTCTCTAGTTCTTGATACTAAATCTTGTTCTTTGACTTTGGGTGTGGCAACTATGACTTTAGGTACCACTGTTTTCCTAGTTTCTTTCGTTATCTGGTCATATGATAAAAAGAAAGGTGAGAAAATGGTCATTAAATTTCATACAGCCTCTAATAAAAGAAACTTAATTCAACACTGAGAAAGGAAGCAAATTTCTTGCTGTTCACGGACACTGTAATCACCCTTAAACATATCGTAAGAGCTGCTGTACTAGTTCATTGCTAACGGTATCAAAATTAGTGCAGTCTAAAAGAAAAAAAATGTGATCAGCAATAAGAGAATAAAGGATGCATTTCTCTTTCTCACATTCTTCTTATTGTAATCCATGGGAAATTCCAATACAACCATAATCAACACATACTTTTGCATTTTATCAATTGACTTGAAAACTGGAAGATATTAAAGTGAATTATAGTATCATGTTAGTACCAATCCAAACAAAGTTTGAAAGTTAGGAATGAAAAGTGGCGGTGAAAGCTGGAGAGGTGGCAAAGGGTTCGTGAGAGGTTCTGAGGGAGGTTTCTATCCGAGTTATAAAGAGAGGAGGTGAAGAAGTGATGAGAAAGACCCATGATGAACGTGTAGGCAGCTTGCAAATGACATGAAGAGTGAATTGCACACCAGCAGGAAGTCATCACCTTTTCCTGAGTTATGTGCATTTGATCATGGTGTGTGGCAATTTCTTCTTGAGCTCCCAGGATTGTTTCTAGCTTTGTGGTCTCTGCGGTGGCAGCTACCACCATGGACGCAGCAGCTGTCATAGCTGTCTGTCTTATCTGATTTTCAGAGTAAAATAAAGGTTTGAGATTCAAAAGAAATGGCAAGATACCCTTGCAACATTCAGAAGAATACAAAATGTTTAGTGGTAAGAGAGGAAGCATCACATCTCCATTTTAAGGGCCAACACTTAACATTTAAGACACAGACTTTTGTTTTCCTGCCCACCTGCTCCTTTGCAAATTGTCCTAGAAATGGAAAAGGTCTCATCTTTGAGACTGTTGACATGTGAGGACCCAGTGAGCGGCCACTGGTGAATGGCTAGAAAACTACAGTCAGGCTGAACTTGCCAGTAACTAGAATTGCAATAGCAACAGGGATCTCTATACCCTTGATCATGCCAAGTAGAGTACGTGGGCATTCAAAGTCTCTCCCTCACTCTAAGGACAGGCAAATTCATTCAATAGCCTGTGGCCAGCCTTCAAAAAGCATAGTGTTCTCAGCTAGACCTTTTTAAAAAATAGCTCTGGGATCAGCAAAGAACAGGAGATCAAGAAAGGTGAGTGCAGGCACCCTCCTGAACAGGAAAGAGTTAAAAATAAATGCTTCTTTCCTGACACCTTAAGGCTTGATGTCACACAGGGAAGAGCAGTGGATTTTGGTAGCAGTGAGGTTGTTCGCACCTGACTACAGAACAAAAGCAGCAAACATTCTAGGCCCCTGTTTTTCAGTCAGGAATTAGGGCATTTTCTTGAAGAAGGACCGGTGCTC
Source organism: Ursus maritimus (assembly GCF_017311325.1). Taxonomy (NCBI): domain Eukaryota; kingdom Metazoa; phylum Chordata; class Mammalia; order Carnivora; family Ursidae; genus Ursus; species Ursus maritimus. The sequence goes on along the minus strand of NW_024423343.1, from coordinate 52,771,982 downwards.
CCTGATGTCCAGCATTTCCTCACTTTCCCTTGATACTCACTCCGAGGGTTCATGGCTGGTAGGTGTGTGTGTGCACACGTGTCAAACTGTACTGGGGGTAACTTAATTGGAGTGATAGCTGTCTTCCATTTAAATACGCTCTAGAAATGTCAAAGATGTGCTCCCAAACTGTTCTCATAGACAATCTACCCAAAACTGATCAACTGAACGAAAAATTGTGCAAAGGAAACAGAATATGCATCATGAGTTTCAGAAAAACAACAACACAGAAACAACGAAAAGAAAATAGATACAAAAGACTCCTCCATTTAGAGGTTTTGGTAATACGGTACACGCAGCTGGCTAGAATGTGTCATGTGTCCACGAACTACAATATATTTACAAAATCAGACTTACTGTTTCTTGAGTTACTTGTTTTTGTTCTTGTTTTGTAGTAATTTGTCCAGTAACTCTAGTTTCTTGCTCTTTGGCTTTAGTTGCAGAAATTATTACTTTTGGTACAAATGCTTTTTCAGTTTCTTTTCTTATCTGAAATCAAAATAAAAACAAACTCTTATTGTCTCCTGATCTCTAATAGAAGTGACATACTGTTTATTAAATATAACAAAGTAAGAATTTGAAGAAAGAAGTAAAATCCTCTTTTTCTGGAGATATCACTAAATACATCATCTCATTTCCCTTCATAGGACCATGCTTGTTCTCTGCCTAAACCATAATTTATGCTGCTCAGGGAAAAAAAGTTGGATTCAATACCATTTAATTGAATTGGACAATTGCCATCTTCTTTGAAAAGACTTCCAATTTTCATAAACGGATAGATGGGCAATACCATTCTATGCCACTTCTGTCATCTAAAAGCAATCTTAAAGAACTGGATGTTAGAATAGAAGGCCTTAGAAGTAATTTGTCTGACCCTTTAGATTTATATATGAGAAATCAAGTATGGGCAATTTACAATCTACATTTATAGGATATTTTTGCTTTGGAAATTTTCCTAATTATGATGGCTTAGAATAACCAGACTTACTTTTCTAAAATTGAGACATTATGGGGAGAAAAGTTTTGTACACATCCCAGCCAAAAACTTCCCAAATCCTTAAGCTTCTGAAGGAGGCTGTTTGGATCTGGCTGCCTAAGGTGTGTGGAGGGGAGAGTGGGGTGTAGTTTTCCCCATTTGCCTCTTTCCTCTTTGCCACTCTGACACCATCCCTGACATTCCGGATCTCAGGGTTTAAAAAGACTTGAAAGTTCATCTTCTCCAACCACTCAGCTGATAACTGGCTCCACTGGCCAAAAGCCTGACCAATTGGCCTTAATCGAATTTGTCCCTGAATGCCTCCAATCATGACTGTCCTTTGCACTTTTTTTTGGTCATTGGACCTACAAAACCCGTGATGTCCATTCCACTTCAAATCCATATTCTGAGGTTCTCCTAAGGGCTCAGAAAGCAGTTGGTGGGCTATTTTTCAAAGCAATGTGTGCTCGGTGTCCTTCTCTGTTCCTACCTCCACATCTACTCTTCCTGGTTCGACCTCACTCACAGGCACATGTTTAATTCGTGCGCCTCTAGGACAACAGAGATGAAACCCCTTGTTTGCGTTCAAAGAAGTCCCTTTTGTCTACACAAGCAAAGCATCCGGGGACTCTAAGGGACCTTGGTATCTGGTGCCCAGGAATACGCAGATACAAGGGGACTTTATTAGTGTGATAACAACTGTGTTGCCCAAGAAACAAAACCCTTCGAGGTAAACATTATTATGTGTGCTGACACAGGGAACATCAACAACAATTTCACATCAAAACCCATTTTATTCACCTGTTCATGAGTTACGTGCACCTGCTCTTGTTTTGTTGTAATTACTTCTCTGGTTCTTGATTTTAATTCTTGTTCTTTATCGGCGGCCACTACTGCCTTAGTTACAGCCGTCTTCTTCTCTGCCTCTTTTTTAATCTGAATTTCAGAGGGGAAAAGAAGGAAATAGTTTCATGCACCTTATATTAATGTTCCAATAATAAATCAGGATACAGACAGAAATGTCACACAAGAGAGGATAAGGAGGAAAGCTGGAGTAATTTTAAATTGTAAAAGAAATCTATTCAAATACGAGGTGGGAAATCACCCAGGATTTATAACACTTTTCAGCCATGAATCCAGTGTCACATTTGTTTTGAGGAAAGTAAAAGCAAAGGTCTTCTGGGGAAGCTTGGAGAAAGGTAATGTCTGCCCTGCAATAATGGTTCTCCCCCACCCCCGCCCCCCCCCCCAAGCTCTTGGAGCAGCTGAGCTCTGGACTGACTGATCTGGAACCACAGCAATGAATGCACACACACTCCTCCTGTTCAGCTGGCTTTCCTGGCCACCCTTTGCCCATCTCGACCCAGGGCCATGTTGATACTCAAATTCCTTCTCTGACCTCCTATACCAACTTTCTGATAGTTTACTCTTGTCTGTCTACCCGCCTGACACGGACCAGGAACTTTAGGCACTTATATCTTGAACACCCTTGGACTCTCAGGCCATCTTTGGCTCGGAGAGCCCTAGACATCTGGGCCGCACTGAGCTCCATGCTTGGAGCACCGGTTTGCCAGGGGATCGCTGCTTGCCCAGCTCGCTGCAGCCGGCCGCGGGCCTACCTGTTCTTGAGCAGGTTGGACGTGCATGGCAGTCGTGGTTGTCCTCTGAGCAGTCTGCTCTACAGCGCTGATGACTGGTTCTCTCACTCTGGCCATATCAACAGCAGCAACGACAGTCGCAACAGCTGCACTTTTGTCAGTTTCTTGTCTCACCTGGATTGGAAATGGCCGAGTCCATTTTTAAGATGACATGCTCAGCAGAAGATACAAAAGTGCAAGGGAAATGAGCTGCCCCGAGTAAAACATTATATGGGATAAGCGTGTGTCGTTGCCAAGAGAGAGGGGGCATGTATCGTTAAAACCTGGATTTTCTGAAAACCTCACAGAATAGAACCTTTATCCCAATTAAAAATGATTTTCCAAAGCATGAGCCAAATCTGACCTTCCGTTTCTGTTAATGTTCGTATGTTCATATGCATGTCCCCTCTAAGCCACACAGACGGAGTTTCATGGCAGGGTTCTGGTTGGAGACACCAACCTGGCCGTGAAAGGAAGACAACGGCAGCAGGACGGCCCGGGCTTACCTCTGCAGCGCCAGCAGCCACGGCCCCCGCCGCGAAGGCAGCGCTGGCCGACACGCTGGCGGCAGCGCCCGCTCCTCCGCTGACGGTCACTTGCTCCTGGATCCCGTATCTCCCTTCCCATCTCTCCTCGGTCCTGATCTGGGTGGCGCTCGTCACCGTGGTTTCTCTCATCTCAGCCTCAGAGGAGGCCACGTAGCCCTCCTGCTTCCAAGGGGGAGGCACTTCGGGGCCTGGGGCCATGCCGGGTGTCTGGGTCTTCCGGGCGAGTAGCGGAGACTTAACGGATCTGATGGGGGACGTGGAGATCCTTCCCGCTGGAGACACGGATCTGAAAACCAGACGGCAGAGGTCAGGAATGGCAAGACGCACAACTCCTTTCCTGGTCATTGGATTTGAATAATGGAAGGAAAATCTGGACGTGCTTAAGGCAGAGTTTCAAAATGTGTGCCCCAATAACCTCTTTGAAAGCAAATAATGTACTTGACTGAAAGTCACTTGTTTTGTATCTTGGTAAACCTTAGTTTTACCTGCTGTAACTCCGTAAGAGAATCAGACGGGATTCTAAGCTAATGAATGTTGTCCCTTGCCCCACCTCCTCACCATTTAAAAAAGTCAAGACAGCAGAAGGTCTTCAAATGCAGCCAAAGAAAGGACATGGCCAATAGGGTAATCAGAACTATATATCTCTGTTCTTCCAATGGGGGAGGGTATGTCAGACAGGTGTGGAACAAAGAAAGGTTTCTGTAATCAAATTGCTTGTGCAATTCTGGGCTAAAGAAGTCTCGCCTCTTTCTTTCCCTGTAGACCTCTCGCAGCTTTCACCATGCCTGTGCGCCTTGCGAACCTCCAGGCTAGGAGAAAGCTTTCTTGGGACACTTCTTGCAGAGCGTTTTTGGGTATGGGCTCTGCAATGGTCAAAGTGTCGTGAACTGCTCTTTTCAATTTTCTCTGTGTTTACCCTCACTCTCATTGTGTTGTACTCTGGACTCCTTTTAATATCCATATGGTTACTATGGTAACTGGCTATTTTAAAATCCAAGGACTCCACAGTTTTTCTATTAAATTGATAAAGTGCTTCTTCTAAAATAGTTTTCATTGCTTTTCCTGTATATCCCAAGTGCAACAGCATCATTCGAAGAATCTAGGTGCTAACTCCTGACATTTATGGCCAAAAAAGACAGTCCCTGATCTACACCAATAATTCTAGGGGTTGGCCAACTATTTTAAGATAACAATTTTCATAGTTTAATTTTTGAGCAGTTCTTAATCAACTTCTCCCTCTAGATGGCAGTATTGCCTCATCATTAACTATAACTACAATTTATAGGAAAATATTTATAACTATACTCTGGCATTAACTTACACTGATCATAAATGAAACGACTGTTCTAATTAAGGTTCGAGGCACCGTTGATATGTGCTCTAAATGACAGAGTAACTTAATAGTACACTACAATATTAACCAGCTTCACGAAGAACTGTTTAGTCCTTTTCTTAAAGAAGGGTTTTTCGGTGAAAAATCCATTGACATTTTATACATGAAGTTGTAATCAAGTAAAGGAAAATCTAGGGGAACATGTCTCTATTTTAAAAGTGACTGCCTTAGAAATATAACAAAGACATCTAACACTACTCTAAATGCAGGGTCTACACCTCTTGAAGAAAAGCAAAGGGACGTGTACTTCCAAGTTTCAGCTTGTGCCTCACTGTTGCTGTTCATCAGAAAGTGGGTTTATTTCAGAAAGTTAAAGACATGATTAGCATGGCACGAGTGATTAGCAGCAGGCTGCAGGTAAGCCCATAGCTGTGAAAAATCAATGTAATTTGAGTCATTATAGGAAAGTGCTTATTTTTGCTCTTACAATAAAACATAATCACCTGGTCACAGCTAGATACGTGTACCTTATTCAACAAAATACATTTGCCTTACTCTACGACAAAAATCAAGATTAAACCATTAGACATTTTAGGAAGTAGTCTATCTTAGATAGCCATTATTTTCTCAACAAATTGCTATTTTTATTTCTGATTTTAAAGCAAATTTCAGGGACTAAGTAATGGGGAGTGTTATTAATGAACTGCCAGAGCTGCTAAGACAGTCAAAGCGCTCCATGGAATCAGCGAAGCTCGGTAATTTTGAATGACCCTTAGGCTTGGATTAAAAGCACAATGAGGCTGTTATCTCCCCCAGAAATCAAATTTGGCCTGTCTTGTGATTTCATGGTGTGCAAACTTGGAGCTCGCCTGGGACAGAACACTCTATTTATTTGATAGCTAGACATGTTTTTAAAACTGAGCTTTTGCTTCAAGTCTTCTTTCATATTAGTGTTTGCCAGTACCTTTAATTTTCAGAGTGGCCAACATTATAAAAATTGGAAAATATCTAGCATTTTTCATATATCGGTCAGACATTTACATTGCCTCTTGGGTGAAATGCTTGTCTTCTGTTCATTTTTTTCCATTTGTGTTGCTTATTTTTCTTTTAAAAATTAATTTGTAGAAGATTTTTAATACACTTGCTACTCCGTTCTTTGTCACGAGTGTTTGCAAACATTTCCCCCCTAGATCTGCTGTTTGCATTTCGCTTCTTTGGGGTCTTACTGAGCAACAATGTAAACAGTCGTGTACGTTATGCAAGGTTTTGGGGCTTCTGCCATCCAATTGTACCCACTGTATATTTAATATAATACCTTCAAGGCAGAAACAATGACATATCTTGAAGAAGAGACACTTCTAAAATATTTTCACAAATGCACTGTTTGATTTGGCAATGACCTTATTTTTGCCATACACACACTTTTATTTTAATGTAATTGAAACTCCAAATCGATTTTTAAAAGCTCTCCTTCACAAAAGTTTTCCCAAATGTTCTCTTTTTTTTGTGTGTTTATTTTTTAATTTAGCTTTTTTTAGTCAGGCTGAGATTTAGTTTGTAAACGGTGTGGGGTAGAGGTTCATATTTGTTTTCTCCCTAAAGGACAGCTGACCAGGCCAGCACTCTCTATTGAGTAAGATACCCCTTCGCCCACTGAACTGAAAGTCACTTTGATCAAAAATGGAATCTACCGGACACTTGAATTTGTTTCTGGATGCTCTGTTCTGCTTTTCTAATGTATTTTCTATTCATTTACCAGTACTACAGTGTTTTGATTTTAGTAACTAGTAAATTTGAATATTTTTTAGGTCAACTATCTGCTTATTATTCTCATTTCAAAATTTTTCTTGGCAGAGGAACTCTCTCTACGCTAAAAACAATCGTATAAATTGATCAAGAAACACTTTTCTTGTTTTCTCCAAAATCTGGACATGTTTTCAGTTCATCATATTAAAAACCTCAGCAGGTTAAGCCAAGTTCCAAGTTTAAATTTGCCATGGATAATTCACACTTGATTATAGAATAATTTCTGAGCCTTGATGATACATGCTCACTTTCTAAAATACCTCCATATTAACTAAGCATAGAAACCCATCTTATTTCCTATGGAAAATGACGTAAGCATATGCAAAATATTTAAAAGGTTTTTCTTATCAGAAAATAATTATACAAATGTTCCTATGCTCCATATACAAAGTCCCTTCAACTAATTAGCTCACTGAATCCTCACAACACACCGTGAGATCATTCTTATCGTGACTTTCTCTAGTGTACAAATGGTATGACTAAGGCCCGAAGCAAATTCTTTGACCTCTTTAGCTCCACTCACCTATCAGTAAAATTAGTAATAATTCCTAGAAGTTGCTGTGAATATTTAAGGAGATAATATACATAGAATGCCAATCAAATGTCTGATATGGACCAAGTGGCCAATATAGAGTAGCGACTATTTTATTGTTACAATTATCTCCCTAAGTCACACTGTTACCAAATGATCCTGTGTTCAACAGGGCTTTCAACCCTAAATTCTGTGTTCTTTTCATTTCACTGCTTCCTCTTGGCTCCTAAAGCAGATATTTGTTAAATGGAATACAAATAGGAATTCAGACGTAGAGTTAATAAAGTCCTCCAACCTACCTGTGGCCAGTGAGGATTTGTGAAAATCCTATTCAGGACCTTCCGGCTTACCTCCTTTATCACATGCTACATTTTTTTATCGCTTCCTTCTATTTCTCATCTCACTGGATGAAACCTAATTCAAAAATGCACAATGACTTGCTCTCCTTTAAAAGGCTTTACCTGACAGGAGATGGGGTTGGCGCCCGCACATGTCTGACCGGGGAAGGGGAGTGTCTTATCGGCGACGGGGACTGCTGGCGAGCCAACTGTGCTTTGGCAGCAATGGACGGTGGCGTGGGAGACCTTGACTTTGGCTTAGGAGGTATCCTGGGAGGTGTTTTATGTGGCAGCTGTTGCCCAGCGGCACCATCTATGACCATCTCAACTGTTGCAATTGATCTGGCATCAAAGTGGGCTTCAATCTTCTGTAAAAGATGAAAACAAAGCCCACGTTGAGGGGGAAAAGTTGACAAAGCAACAATCTAAAAGGTTTGAAGACCAACAGTGCAGAAACATACCTTTTCAATTCGGGTTTCTCTTGTTTCTGAAATCTGAGCAGTCGAAACAATTGTCTTTGTCTTTTTAGCGGGTACTACTTCTTCGCCTGTGGGCAGGGGAAGACACTTAGGAAGAGGCACGGTGACCCATTTTAAAGAGATGATGTTAATTCTGACTGCAAAGTCAGTAACATTTTCTACTCGTCTCAATGGAGGAAAATGCAGAAAGTTTTTGATTTTGTATTAATATAAATTAGATTTTAAAATAAAATATATTCATTATTAGATAAGAATTTACTTAGAACCATTAAAAAAAATCCATTATTGGTCAATAATTTGAAAACTTAGATGACCTAATTGAAATACTTTTCAGTTTCTGACGGGCTTATAAGCACAGAGTCCTTCAATGATTCTGAGCTCCTGCATGGAATCTCAGAGGCTTTTCCTGGGTGTTGAAAAGCCAGCTTTGGTTTCAGCTCGCAGCATCCCCGAGGCCTCTGTGGGGAGGTGGCAGGACCTCTGGCCCCATTCGTCCTCCATCAGCAAGTACGCTCCCCTCTCCCAGTTTCTCCGCCTGCAGCACGTACCTTGAACCAGCAATTCGGCAGTCGAAGTAGCTCTTCCAACACTATTGGTGGCATTTACTGAATAGGTCCCGGAGTCTTCGGGGTATGCTTCCGCAATCAGTAAGCTGTAGAGGTCGCCTTCTTGTGAAATTTGAAAATCAAGGGAGCTCTGGATTTCCGCTCCATCCCGATAGAACTTCACCACAGGTGTAGGGATTCCGGTCACTCTCACTTGGAGTCGTACTTGGCTTCCTTGTCTCACAGTCATGCTTTGCAGTCGTTGAACAAAGTTGGGTGGCGCTGTCTCTGCTGCAAGGGGAAGCAAGGAAAATCAGGACCGTCAGCCAGGGTGCTCCCGACAGGTTATTTTTAAACAATCACAGCTGTTTTCAAAACGAGGTGATGACTCCCTGAACCAAACACCCTTGACTGTCCTTGAGCCCAGTTCCTGCAGAGGAAAGCAAGAAAGGAGCCAGAAGATGGCAGAAGGTAATCCTGCCACCATATTTTATTTTATTTTATTTGCTTTGTTTAGCAGCTATAAGCCACCACTTTTTTTTTTTTGTAAGAAAAAGCCTTGATATTGTTATAACGTTTTAAGAGAATCTCTTAACCTGTTAAAGTAATTTCGCACATTTCAGTAAATTGCATTAAAATAAATTCTGATGGTTTGATAAGTGTACGTGTGACTTACAGAATCACTATTAATTTAATGTTAAAAACCCTAAATTGTCTCTAAATTGATCAATATTCAAAAAACCCAAATATTTACTTGCATTTAAATGTTAATCCAAATAGTGACATGATTTAATGTTAGTTATGCTACAAAAGGGGAATTTTTTTGATCCATTATGTTGAAAGAAATTTTTTAGAAATGTGAAGAGAGAATGGGATCAATTTTGACATGTTTTTGAGAAATAAACAACCTGTCACGCCTGTGCATTTTCCATTTCTGAATTTTCTGGATGTATGTTAAAGTTCACACATGATGTTCCCTGATGCATTGATAACAGCCTTACACCTGAACAGCGCTGCTGGTATAGTGCATTGGCTAACCACATATAACATTAGGTAGCTCATCGTACAGATGCGGGTTGTCACGTGTAAAGTAATGCAATATTCTGTGGATTAACGTCTTACCAGGAAGGGAAGGATGGAGGGAAATGACAGAGGCCATGAAGACAATAACTCCTCTGAGGAAACTGTGTCACGTATCTGCCTTTTTCTGTGTATGTCCACAGTGTAATAGTTTTAGATATGGAAAGTAAGTAAGGAATTACTGAACTTTATAGATAAGAGCAGTGTTTCTTTCTTTTTTTTTTTTTTTAAAGATTTTATTTATTTATTTGACAGAGAGACAGCCAGCGAGAGAGGGAACACAGCAGCGGAGTGGGAGAGGAAGAAGCAGGCTCCCAGCAGAGGAGCCCGATGTGGGGCTCGATCCCGCAACTCCGGGATCACGCCCTGAGCCGAAGGCAGACGCTTAACGACTGCGCCACCCAGGCGCCCCAAGAGCAGTGTTTCTTAAATGGGCGGTCTGTGGGGGCACTTGTATCAGAATCATCTAGAAGCTTGTTAACATGTAAACTCTTGGTGACGCACCTGTTTCCTTAGGCTTATAAACAAGCCTCCAAGCCTTTCTACTTGCTCAGAAACACGGTTTGTTAATATTCCCTTACTATACTTTTGAGTGTTTAATGTGTGTATAGAGGAAACTTTCTCAGCCACTTTTGTGCTGTATTTTGAGAGAATTAAATTTTACACAGCAAACAACTCTTCTATCAATTCAGCCCCCAGGAGGCCCCTCTCTAGATTTTAGCTTCATCTACTTGTTCCTCAGGAGCTCCTCCTGGACCTCCTTCCCCATGGGTTGGAGAGGCACTGGGGGTGGGGCAGAGGACAGGAAGCACCCCCCCCCCCGGCCTACCTGTCACGAGAAGCTCAGCAGTACTAGTCGCTTGTCCAGATCCATTGGTGGCTCTCAGGGAGTATCGTCCACTGTTGGCTTTAGTCACGGCGGGGATCGTCAGTCTAGCGCGGCCATCGCTAAAGGAGATCTGCACGCCGGGTAGAGTGGAAGTGGAAATTGCCTGGCCATCCCTAAACCAGCTCACCTCAGGAACTGGGAAACCTGGAACACAAACACAATTCGTCTTTATGTTGGAATGGGGCACTGCAACGTCCTCCACTCTGTCCCACTATGTTCCCTGCCTCGTCCTCACTGGTGCAAGCTCTCCACAGTGGAAGGCCATCTAATGATAAGGAAAACCTGACAGCCACAGGACCAAAGGGTCCACTTACAAACAATTAGGGAGGTCTGTGGGTTCATGTAGAGGTCAATACCTTCATTTAATAGGAAAGGAAAGAAGCCAAAAGAGGCTCAATGATTTTTCCAAGGTCCCTCAGCTGGCCGGGCACACAGAAGCCTAGAATTTCTACCTCCTGCCTTCCTGTCCCAGGTTCTCCCTGATACCATTTAATAGACATCATTAAAATCATGAAAGGGGTTTATAAAAGCGTAGAGCCAAGGAAACTTTGAAATAAAAAGTGACTGTTGTCCTCTTTAAAAACAAGTAAAGAGCAAGAACAGCAAAGGATCTAAGGGGGCTGCCTAGCAAACAGAGGAGGACAAACCCATCTGTGTCCCTCCTCTATGGTTGCAGGGACACTGTCTTCTTGAACTCTCCTGCCTTTCAAATGTGTAATCTGTACAACCGCCAAAGCTCAGGGAGAGAAGTGGGTTCTCGTAGAAGAGACAAAGCCAAAGCTAGTCTTACAGAACAACATGGATTCCTGGAGTTGCAAGTAGAAAAGCCGAATTCTCTTCAATCACTGTAAATTGTGGAGCTAAGAACTACATGTACGTGGTTTGAGAAGTTTATTTAAATTCTGTACATTCAGAAGGCATGAAGCAAATTCAGAGCAGGGTTTATTTTATGTTAAAATGGAGGAAGTGAAGAGAACCAAGAGAACATTTATTTTCTTGTCCCTACATTAACAAATCTCCCACCACGGCCAAGTGAATCATTTATTTGACTAATTCATGAATGTCAAACATTTTCAGTGGTGTTTTCTTAATAATTTATTAGCACATAGTGTGAAGGAACAAGAAGCTACGAAGAAGCAAGATTGCACTACTCCGCAAACAGGCAAAATTCCCACTGAAGCCAATTGTGTTCTGCACAGTTCAAAAGTTACGGAGTGTTACAAGATACATAAGCATATTATTAGAAAGTCAGAGCCTATCATGTGTGAGAAGAATAGAATTGGTCTCTATATGCATATACAATAGACAATGAAGAATGATTATATGATATTTGTGTAAAGGTCTTATCCAGTTAGGAATAAGATTGGCACATAAAGAGAAAACGAAAGGAGAAAGGAAGAGGAAATCTTATTTTATATCTTTATTAGAAGCCAAAAAAAAGGGGGGGGGTTGGGATAGTGCACCATGGAGGTGCAAACTTGATTTTCAATTAATCCGTGCCATTTTATATGACCAGCTATGATACTACAGAGACAATCCTGATTAAATAATTTCAAGATTATTTACAATATAGTTTGTAGACTACCCCCATTTGTTCCAGAAGATAGTTAAGTCCTTGAAATCATGCATTTTCTGGAACTACCTCTAAACTGAGTTATGAAGAAGAAAAAGAAGGGAATTAGAACTTTCTTTTAAATAAAATTCTAAGGTCAATGTTTGTTTCTCTTTAATATATAGACCAGGGTGTCATATATTATTTTTTGTTGTCATCTCCAAACATTGTAAAATCTTAATTCACTAGACTCACTTAAAGATTGAAAATACAAGAATAGGATCATTAGAAGTTAGCTCAACACTGAAAGTTTTCTGCTTCTTAAAACAGTCCACGGTATTGTTATTTCCCACTCTCAGGCACCCGGAGAGGGCCCCAGCCTCCTTGCCCAGCAGCTCCACAGTCGGCCCCTGCTGGGCTTCGGTTCCTGGCTTCCAGTCTGGCTCTGCAGCTGAACCCAAATATAGAATGTCCAAATTTGGTCGTACTTGGCTGCTGGATTCTGACAGCAATTTTAATCTAATGCTAATTATTTTGCTTCGTGGAATTACAAATATGAATAAAACATTTCCAAGCCATTATATTGTCAGATTTTGTCAGTACTCTGTGAACGGTATACCCTTATGATGGCCCTTCCAACCAGCTGGACCAATTTTACAAAGTGAAAGCACGACTTAAACTTGGCGTCAAGTCCTACGGCTAAGTTCACATACGGGGGAGGAGGCTAGGCGCAGGCAAGTGCGCACGCGTGAGCTTACCACTAATGTGAGCCTCAAAGGTTGCGGTACTACCCTCCAGTACCACAACACTTTGTAACGGCTGCTGAAACGTCGGTGCTTGAGTTGTCATCTTTTCAGGCACTCTGAAACGGAAGAGGAAAGGAGTTAGAAGGTCCCAGCTGAGGGCCACCCTGGAGCTACTCTGGAGATGGTGAAGACACACATTTTCCAAACAGATTTCTCCTGAGATCATCTGTGGGCCCTAGAGGGATGGGTCTTCCTTCTCTTTCGTGGTTTCAATCTGAACACGGAACTCTGAATTGATTTGGACCCAGCAGAGTAGGAAGTCTAAAGACAAATGGAAGGGGGGAAAAATTAGGAAAGCAGAGCAAGGAATGCCCTCTAGTGGTCGAAGGGGGAAATTCTGTTTTACCAAGGATGGGACACTTAAGGGAGAGGCGGAAAGCTGGAATAGTGGGAAGGGAGAAGAACAATAAAAGATGTGTGGAAAGAATGGAATGAATCTGTGCATCCGTCCAATGGTGAAGAGATAATTATTTTTAAAAATTTCCTTCCTCTTAATATTTTTCACTCAATCTGTATTTTTAAAGTTGGCATAGATTCAGGTCTTACTAGTATTACTTCAAGTAATCCAGGTGGTTACTTAAAATAGTCACCCAAACTAAAAATCTGAACTTTGCAATTTCTTCCCTTGCTTGGAAAGTTCTGGCAAGTCTTACTGACTGTGCAAACCTTTTACAGACAGCATACAGTGCTTTCTATTTCTAAGATTTCTTCATCTTGTACCTGCTCAATAAATGGTGTTACTGCTAGAGTCAGTAGTCAGGGAAATTTAAACTTACATGAGTAGGCCAACTTTTACTACAGAGCTGAAAGAAAACTACTGACTTGAGTACTTAGTAAGGAACAAGGTCCAAATCTGACAAAGAGAACACTGCTGTGAAATGTAAAAGAAGTTAAAAAAGCCTTGTGCTTTCTCGATACAAATATTCCAAATCAAAGAAAGGAATATGAAATTTGCAGTTAAGTCCTTCTAAGTGGAAGAAAGTACTTTGTCCATCAGTTCCAGAGAGATGATGTGAATTTTCTGATGCACATATACCTTATGATTCAATGCAACTACTCCACTATTCTGATATAAAAAGCAGATTCTCAATTGTCAGTTACTTCATTCATGCTTTTCACAAAATTCTCTGTTCGCTAAAAACTTATGGAATGGTAATTTTTCTAATGATAATTCTGTACCGTGTTGTAACTTTTTACTTAGTTAAAAAGAAAATGAAACCAGGATTCTGAGACAATAAAATTTATATTTGGAAAATTCAAATAATATCCAAAAGTTGTTGTGAGTCTTTCATCTAGAACTCCATATAGCATGTTACATGTAGGGCAAATAACTTTTTGTGTCTCACTTTCCCTGTTTACAACTTAGTGCATCTTCTAAAAATAGCTGTATTCTTTTGCACCATTTATGTATTATACACCAATGCATTTACAGGCATTTATGATGAGTAATCTAAATCTAGGAAGATGGGAAGTCAAAGGGTATTTAGATATTAAAAGTCTCTAAAATATTATTTCTTGCCCTTAACACCAACATTTAGCTCATATTATATCATTTGATTATGAATTAAAATACATGAGATACTGAGTATTTTATAAAACACTCTATAGCTCTCCCCCCAAATTTCTAAGTATGTCACAATTAACTTGTCTGAATTGGTCATTTATTCCTATTGGATAGGTCAGTTTGTTGCTTTAGCACTTGCTTTTGAAAGGCCTTTGTGTCATTAGGGCTGAAGGTATGCACCTAAAATGTCATGCTCCCAAAATAAACTCTCCGCTGTTGACTGACAGTGGGCAAGTGTTCTGTCACTGTCCCGCAACTGATCCCCCAGCAGTTGATTCCCTTAAAAAGTCATCAGGGTGTAGCTGATACCACATGCATTTTATCAGAGCTATTCTTGGTGCGTCTCACTTTTTCACTGAGTAACATAACCTTGAACATTCTCGGCAGACAAAAAGAGTCTACAACAGAAGCAAACAATTCTATCACCATTTCCGACCTCAACTTCAACACTTTTAAGAACATGAGGTGGATTCACACAATTGGAGTCACTGCCCAGGCTGATATGCCAAAGCACGGAACTTTTTAAAGAAAGCTGAACGAGCAGAGTTCAATAAGGGCTCGGTAACAGCAGTGAGTAGTCGGACAAACATGCCTACATAGGCACGTCGCATACGTTGGAATAAAAAGTTCTAACTGGGAACCAGAAATCAATAAGGAAGGGAAGGGACTCTACTATTAAAAAAACTAATAATAAGTAAAGATGCCGCTCACCTGATTTCTCAGGAGTGCCCAAAAAGGGTGGGACGAAGCCCCAGGTTGCTTCCGAAACGACGTCCTATCTGGAGTTGGTTTTTCCGACCATCTCCGACATGAATCGGTGAGCCTCTAAACTTAAAAGCAAAACTACACAGAGACTGTGTAGTTTTGCTTTTCTATGCAATCCCTACACCCGAGGCGAGGCTGGGAATGCACGACTGCTCAAGAGCCAGGGCTGGGCTCCGCCTTTTTATTTGCCTGATCTGCTGACGGCCGCACGTCCCGGGGCGGCCGCGCCGATTGGCTGCCTCGCGAGAGCATGCTGGGAGCCGGGGCTCTTCGCTGCTGCCGCAGGCCACCTGTTCTTCTCACTGGCAGCGCTAAATTTAGTACCTCCAAAGAGGCTTGACCAAGGAAATAGAACCGTATGTAAAGAATAACTGTATTGGGGCTCAGAGAAGAGCATTTGTTGCCCACGGTTAGCATCTGCAAACACTGCTCTGAGGAGACTTTCTACCAAAAGCAGGTATTTGTGGGCAGTTATATAAATCTGCCTTTCACCTGAGGGCCCTGCCCAGGGAGTCAGGCCCCAGGCCTCTTCCCTTCCCCCATACAACCGACCAAATGCACCTGTCAATCAGGACAGCAGATGAGGGCATTTATCTCAGGCGTAAGACTTCACCTTCTTTGAAGAATGAGCGCCTCTAAACTTTAGCATTGAGAGAGCTCATTTATACTATCTACGTTCTCCAGAATCCACTTGTGCTTCAGGGAGAATTACGGTAATGTTAATGAGCGAAGTGTTTACACAGCCCTGCAAGAAATACTGTTGATAGACAAAATCTGAACTCTGCTTAGATTTAGTCTACACGGTATAATGATTCCACTTTTTTCAGATTTCATATCTTTCTGACATTCATATCGACAAATGTGCATGCACCGTTTCTTAACAAGTAGCCAACTCCTATGTTTAAATCATCCATAGGGTTCTTTTTCCAGACACATGAAGGCTGCTTTACTTATCTCTGGAGTTCGCTGTTACTAATGGGAAGTGGTTAGGAGATGATAAAGTTGCTATTTTAGGACTGAATTTAATTTCAAGCAAGAGATATTTCAAATACAAAAGAGCGTACCAAAAGATCTTTCTAATGGTTCAGCCGAGAGATTTGTAAGACTTCACTAAGAGGGAAGCAAATTGTCTTGGTGATATTGGGAAGAGACTCTTTTTAATAAAATGGACTAAAATTTTAAAACTCAAGTTCAATTTATTTATATCTATAATAAGAATGTTCTGGGTTGTGGAAGAACTTGGCCATGCATCAGACTTTTTCACTTCTTGAATATTTCATACTTTATAATTACTTATGTAGTAATTTATTAACACTGAACAGAGCTAAACCATACCAGACAACAGACGTGGTACAATTATATAGACAAGATGACCCCGTGTATTTACTTAAACATCGTCTCCTTTACTTCAGTGGTGATATCTGTATTGGTGGCATCATTTCCCCCTCTATTGACTCTCTCTTCCGTGATCCTGTTTGATTGATTTATTCAGAAACAACTAGTTTCGTGGCAGACGTCTTAAAAAATATTTCCAATTAGAGACTCCTGTTACAGGCAAGCTGCTGGTCATAAGACAAAGTAAGACTATAAATGTGTGATCTCTCTGATTTGGGGTGTTCACCAATTGGCTATCTATTTAAAACGTGTTTAGTCGTGTGTGTATGTGTGTGTGTGTGTGGCATATGGTGTGTGCATGTATGTATATTTTTAGATTCATTTGACCTAATGTGAAGCATGTTAATGTCTTGTTATGTTTGTTGGGACCAAAGTCAAAGTACTTTATTTCCTATGGGAACTAGAGAGAACGAGTGGGTAGAACCTTGAAGCTTGTGTCTTCTAGTGCAAGCTGGTGCAACACAGGAAGCTCAAGAGCTGGGAAGATGGACCACAAATTTTGAACATAAAGTCAAGTGTCTGACTCCAAAGCTGCTTGTTTATTCATTATTCTGGAACATTTCTAGACTTTGCAGTATTATCAAGATCCTTGCCTTAAAAAAAAAAGATTGTATTTATTTTTGTGAGAGAGAGAGAGCACAAGAGGCAGGGAGGGGCAGAGGGAGAAGCAGACTCCCCGCTGAGTAGGGAGCACGATTTTGGACTCAGTCCCAGGACCCTGGGATCATGACCAGAGCCAAAGGCAGACGCTTAACTGACTGAGCCACCCTGGCACCCAGATCCTTGCCTTTTGATCTTTACAACCTTTTATGACAGTCAGAGTTTAAGAAAGACAGGAAGAAAAGAAAAAGGAAGGGAAGAAGGAAGAGATAAGGAAAGGACTAGTTAGTAAACAACACACTACTCTAGAAAGAAGCCATATTATTGGATTCATGAACAGTAGTGGACAACACGTGTTATCATGGTAAGCATTAGTTTTAAAATTAAGTATGCCATAGTTGGAATATACTAAGCTAGCCCAGTGGAAACCAAATACTACTCAGATTTGGGGAGTTTGCTGATGCAGTAAGATCTTAATTTACCACCCTAACAGTGGGGCAGAGTCCCATAGATAATCCCAAACAGCTGATAATTCAAATATAATGCCAACTTAGTTTTGGAATGCATGGTGTGATTCTGTTTTTGAACATCAGTCAAGGCAATTCAATAAATATTTATTAAGCATATGCTCAGTACTGAATACTGTGTTAAATTACACTTCTGGATTCTGTCATCATTTAGTGACTCAACAAATAGCCACTGAGTGGTGACTTTGTGTGAGGCATTTTGCTAGATGATGGCCAGACAGCTGTGACCAAGAAGATAGTTGTGGTTCCTGCACTCTTAGGGATTGCAGTCTAATAAATTCTAATAAATTCTCAGTATCTGTGCCTGAGACCTAGACTAGGATATGTAGCAACTCAGGCAGTCACTCCATCTACACAGTTGTTGCTGGTGGCAGACTTTATTTTTTTCTTAAAGAGTTTATTTATTTATTTGAGAGAGAGAGAGAAGGAGAGAAAAGGGGGAGGGACAAAAAGAGAGGGAGAGAGAATGCCAAGCAGACCCCCCACTGAGAGGGAGCCTGATGCAGGGCTCAATCTCAGGACCCGAGACCATGACCTGAGCTGAAACCAAGAGTCAGAGGCTCAACTGACTGAGCCACCCAGGTGCCCTGTTGGTGCCCTGATTTTATTTCTACTACACAGAACCATTTACCAAAGGAAGGAATTACTGCAGATTGAGAAATGGGTACAGTTTTTAAAGCTAGTGTAAGAGTCCTTTCTGAAAGAAAAGAATAAAATTAATGCATTTATAATTCATTAAAAATTTTTGTGTGTGAGCTCTTTGTTAAATACAGTTCAGGCACTGGGATTATAGCAATGTGCACAGCAGACGAGAATCTCTGCCTTCAAGGAGTTTGCATTTTAGTTTTTTCATTTTTTATTGTTTTAGATTGTATGTATTTATTTGACAGAGAGAGACAGCTAGAGAGGGAACACAAGCAGTGGGAGAGGGAGAGGAAGAAGTGGACTCCCCTGCTGAACAGGGAGCCCAACATAGGGCTCGATCTGAAGGCAGGCGCTTAACGAATGAGCCACCCAGGCGCCCAGGAGTTTGCATTTTAGTAAGAACAGTAGTATCTAGTAATATTATATCTATAAAATCTACAGATTTATGTATAATGTATCTCAAAGCCAAAATATAAGCTCTTCACTGAGCTGTTAATACACAAGAAAGTAGTAAAGCAAATTCAGGAAGCGCACAGGGAAGGACTTGTCACCGGAACAAGCTGTTTTAATGCACTATCGTGTGTGTTCCTTGAGTTATAAAGGCAGACAAAGTTACCCTGGGGATATGAGAGGCCAGAAAGTGCTGGTTAAAATTCAAGAGAAGACTTCTCTTTATCCCTTTTCACTAGCTCCAGTTAAACTGCTTTAGTAGTAAGATCAAGTCGATTGATTTCTAGCTATTTATAGGTGTACTAATAGTCACTAATACATTTAATGCCACATTAAATGCAAAAAGGTTATTTTACACACATATGATACTTCTACCAAAATAAGAAAGATCAAAACTTCAGCTTCGCATTTCTCAGTAGCACCGACTCCAGGGGCACATGGAATTTCAGTCCTACCCTACGTGGGTTTTAGGCAACGCACTTGAATCCCTGAGTGTCAGCTCTGTTGTAAACTGGGGATTATAATATCCACTTCAAAGGGTTATTGGGAAGATTAAGCGACAGAGTGAATGTGACCATGCCCAGGACAGTGAAAATCAGACATGTGGTGGGCATTTTGTTTGTTTGCTAGTACCAAGTGGGACACAAAAGATTATCATTTCTGTGCCTAGTAATATTGATTTTTGATCAATTATCTAACTACCTGACTGAATATCCAGGATCATGTTTTCTAAGAAATCTTTGAAAAGTCCGAAATTGAACTCACAGAAACACATGTCATGTCCCTCTCTGAGGCATCTCAGAAAGTGACGTGACATTTACACTTGGAATTAAATCACTGGAACCTTTTTTTTTTTTTTTAAGATTTTATTTGTTTTAGGAGAGAGAGAGAGAGCGTGCATGAGTGGGGGAGGGGCAGAGGGAGAGGAAGAGGGGCTCCATGCTGAGCCCCACGTGGGGCCAATCTCACAACCCTCAGATCATGATCTGAGCCAAAATCAAGAGTCTGACACTTAACCACCCAGGCGCCCCAACTTTTGGATCCTTAAAGAAGAAATAAGGTGGGTTTCTGGAAGTGTGCGATAGGATACTGTAAACCAGATCAGATCCAACACCAGCAGATGCCCCCTGGAATTGAAATTGTCATCAGATAATAAGCTTTACACCCACTGAAGGGAGGCAGTTGGGCTCATTTTATCCAGTGACTACTGCAGATACAGGACCGAAGGATTAAGGACTTTTCAGGATCAAAAATGTATGTGGGAGCTGAAAAATGTTGTGCCCTGAAATACAAAAACAAATCTGCAAAAATGAAAAATAAT
The DNA here is from genome assembly GCF_017311325.1 of Ursus maritimus. Taxonomy (NCBI): domain Eukaryota; kingdom Metazoa; phylum Chordata; class Mammalia; order Carnivora; family Ursidae; genus Ursus; species Ursus maritimus. The sequence continues at coordinate 52,752,155 of NW_024423343.1, read as the reverse complement.
ACATGTTTATCAAGTGCCTACAAAAGAAGACATATCAACTCACCAAGTGCATTTACGATGGGTATATTTTAATAGGCTTGCTTTGTTAGGGGGTGGATCTTCCAAAAGCGAAAGAGCCTATGTGAGACAAAAATCTAAAAACGAAGGCAGCTCTAGTGTATCAAAATACAGAGGTAAGCTTTGAAAAATTTGAAAGACCCTTTGAGCCTTAAGTGATGGCTTGTGTTCATATGGAATTCTGACCATTTTGTGTATCTGTTGAAGAGATTTAGGGCTTCTTACTTCTGTGTTTTACCCCCTCTATTTCAAATACCCCCCCACTCCATTTCTACCCTTAATTGCAAATATAGAATCCTTCTGAAATAAGCCCTTACTGTGAAAGCAAAGTGTGGGGTGCTGGATATTTTCTGGTTGCCCTTCTATATACTACTTACCCTCTTCCATCCTAATTTGTGCCCCAAAGAGGCTGAGCCCTAGATAGGTCCTCCCTTGCCTCTGGCTTCTGGCACTGGCATTATAGCAGCCAATGGGAAATGCTGGCCAGAGAGAGTTTAGGGTCTCCTTGCCTGGCTATAGTTTGGCCACGACCTTCATTCGCTGTGACCATGCTCCTGTCGGGGACCCCTTTTCATTTTCCTATAGGTACTACCTTTGGGTTCCAGTAACTGCTCCTTTCCCATGTTTCTAACTAGGGTTTTGTACTACTGCTGCTCCCAAAGCTCCTTGCCATCCCTGTTAGTGTTCATGAACCTGCCCACACCTGTAACAGTCATTCACTAAACCCTCTGCAGTTATGCTATTGAGATGTGTGTGTTTCCTGCCCTGACCATGACCTGACCTTGTATGGCGACGATGTTAAAACTTCTCTCCTTCTTAAGGTAAACCAACCTAAACATTTATCTTCATTATAGATAATTGTCTCAATTCCCAATAGACTTCTTCCTTATCCCTTTTCCCTCCAGGCAGCTCATATTTTTAACATTAAGTTCACACTTCCCTTCCTTTCCCCCTCCCTCCCTCTCTCCCTTCTGTCCCTCCTTTCTCTCCTTCTCAAGTGATTTTTGAGTGTCTTCCATGTACCAAGAACTATGGGGAATACAGAAAATGTAATGTCCTTCACTTAGTTGGAAAGACAAGAGAGCTATGTAAGTGCAAGGAGACACAATGAAAGGAAAGAGTCGAAGTGGTTGCTAGAGACACTAAGTGCTCAGAAACAGCGCTGGAGGAGGGCAGTACAGGGTGTAACAAAAGCAGAACTTCTCATGGAGAGGGTAACTTGGGCTGGTGTTTTTGTTTCAAAAGAACTGAAGTATTTCGGCAAAACCACATAAAATAGATAAAAGATAAATGGAAATAAAGAACACCTTTCACAGAAAATAGGAACAAAGTAGAAAACTAAAACCATAAAACAACATAAATTTGCAAACCAAGATGCCATGACATTTGCTGTAGCTGATCTTCGGGTAGGAAGGGGAACTTCCTGGAAGTTAATTAAAAACAGAAGCATGACACTCAATATAGAGAAGGAAGCATACCAATTTCTGGAGGAAGTACAATTTTTCTAACACTGAATTTAAAGCTGTGTGCAACTTTACAAGAGGGGACACTCGATATACAGAACATAAGTGTGTAACGATACATTTAGAGCAGATGTAGTGACCTCATTTATATGTTGATATTTTTGGTGAAAGCTTTTAACAAAGTCCAGGGCATAACACTAAAAGACAGTTCACTAAATGCAACTGAATGAAAGACTAAGGAAATATAATCCAAGTTTTAAAAAATAAGAATGGGAGTGGGGCTCCAGCCCCTGATTCATGGGTAGGATTATGACATGCCAAAGATCGTGGGTAACTATCACCTCTCTCAGGTGTTCATCTGATAGGAATTGAGACTGAAAGCCAAGAGTACTCTGGCTAGGATCTTGGTGTTCTGCATGGTTGACAGACAAGTGATTACTGATATCTTTAAGAGTGTTTAACAAAGATCACATTCCCTGTTGTAATGCAAATGTTTCCACAATGTCTCACTGGCATTAACAATCACTACTTTACACTTACCAAGTAATTTATATTTTTGTAAATAAATTCACTTCCAGTTTGATAATTATGGTCTTGGAGTGTAGAATATGAATTTAGAATGGTCCTTAGAGACATTGAGTGGATTTTCTCTTTGTAAATGTGTGAGAGGCAAGCAAACACCCTGGGGAAGGTCAACATGAAATGCAAGTACAGCTCTCCCAGTGTCAGAACGTGCTGCTGCAGGAGAAGGCTAAAGGCACCTGCTACATGCTTGTCCGGAGTCCATGACACGAATTGACTTTGACGATGAAGCCATGACATGTGTCAGTGTTAGAACCTGCTTAGTCGAGATAACGGTCTCAAACCTCTGTTTCTAAGACTTGTTTAAAGATGTTACAAGATAATATTTGGCAGTGGGTATGAGCAGAAATTACCACTAGAGAAAGGAACTAAAGAGATTAGTCAATTTAAGCATTTGATCTTCAAAGTTCTGAGGGTCAAAAGGCTATGCATATCCAGAGAATAAATCCAGTAGGGTGCCAACTTTTTATATAGTAGTTTCTTGACATTGAGAGATTTAACTTTGTGAGTTGACACATTGTAAGTATATTCACACTGTCGCAGTGTGGCTCTTTATTTTGGGGAAATACGAATTCGAATCATGAGTATAATACAGCTGCGTACCAGAGCGTCACTTGCTAATAAGTGAGCCTACAGCAGATGACAGACGCATTACTGTGTGGCTTTCGTTCTCTGCTTGTGTTACATAGAATTATATTATATGATGAAAAACACTTGTTCTAGGAATTTGTAATAGGAAATATTCACGGAAAACAATTATATGTCTGCCTGTGGGGAGTATTTATACTGACATAATAGACCATTTGGCAACTCTGGAAAAACAAGAATAATGGTAAAAGGGAACTTGCCTTACCAGAAATTACAACACACCATAAAACTACAGAAACCAAACTGCAAGGTATTGACACAGTAATATAAAAGCAAATTATTAAGTAGAGTGTCCAGAAGTAGATCTAAGCAAATCTGAGGAATTAATCTATGGTGGTTTTATTAATAATGGTGCTGACATTAGTGGATATTTATTTAGAAGAAAGCATCTCACACCATGTAAAATAAATCTCAAATGGATTAAATATCTAAAAGTAAAAAGAACATAATAAAATACAATAACAACTTATAGGAAAATATCTGTGGAACCTCACAGGTTGAAGAAACTATCTTAAGCAACACTGGAAACTCAGATGCCTTAAGGAAAAGACTAAGCACTGCACCAAGTGGCACTGTTTACCCCAGTCAAATTCCAAAGACTGAGGGGATATTTGCATGTATGTGTCAGTAAAGGGTCGAGTGCCTCCAAACACAGAGGTATAAGTATAAAAATGGTTTTTTAGCACTGTTCGAAGTGGGAAATTTTGGACATCATCTGAATGTCAGTCAACAGGGAATGACTGAACGATTTATGGTATAACCATTGTATGACTATTATCTAGCAGTTAAAGATGAGTTGGACCCGCATACTACCCCAGATAGATGGCCGTGACAGTAGGTGAAAACCAAGTTGCAGAATGATATACAGCGCGTATCGTTCCAGGTCACAGCACTCTGTCGCGGTCACCCGACTTACTTGTTGTTTGTGTGTTCTGCTGTTTTCTTGATTATTGTCTGATTCTCCCACTGGGCTGTAAATTCTGTAAATTTCTTAAGCAACAAAATCTGTTTTGTTGGCCTTTAAATCCCCGACTCTTGGTATAGTGCTGTACCAAGACAGAAGGTGATTATTACATATATGTTTAATGAAAATTCGTGGTAAACCTCTGGTATGATACAGAAAAATTGTTCAGAGTGATTTTCTTTAGAGAGTGGGGGCTACATGTCTCAAGGCAAGGGTGAAAGCTTTTTAATTTTTACCTTATACCTGTCTGAAGCATTTGATTTTTCACCATAAGTATATATTACTTTCATTTAAAGAGACTAAGTATCAGGGTAATGTATCCAAAACCAGTTGTGAAATTAAAAAATAAAACTTACAAAAATCTGGTTAATGGGAAACAGATAACAAGCAAAAAATTTTCTCCATGAAATACACCCCTTTATATGGCTCTTCTGTGACTGAAAGTGACTAAAGGCTGAACCCAAATCCAAACAAGAGAAGCTGTAATCCTGTAGGGGAAAAATGACTGGAAAGAGGCCTAGTATACCGAAGTGTTAGTTATGTTATTTGGGTGTATGTATTACTTTTATAAAGAGAAAAAAAAAATTTAAACACTGACAAAAAGCAGTAACTACCATCACTGACATAAATAAGACAGGGCAGAAAATGAGCGTTCTGGAAACATCTTTGCCGTAGGTGCTGTGTCTGCGTCTCTTGAACCTGACCTGACCTTCCCCGGGACCTCTGGAAACTCCATGTCACTGTAAACAATTATTTTACTGCAGTTTCCACCTTATTCTGTATTTTACATCTGTTTTCAATACATAACGCAGTCATTAGGCTTTGCGTTTTCGTAGTAAGTACGTGGTACGTGCTCAGTGTGGAGCTGCTGAGAGATGCGACTCGCATGGCCTTTTCTACACCTTAGCGGTTCTCTACGGGAACTCTACGGTTCGTGCCCTGCAGGTCTTGGATGACATTTACCTCTTTCCCACTCCAACTATGCTTTGTATCTTGTCCTCTCCAGGTCTCTTCCCTGGGGAGTTGTTTTTCTTCTCTTGTCAACAGACTGGTTGAAGCTACATCTTCTATAACCACCATTATCATGGGCAAAGCCTACACATGCATTCTGTGACCATATGTACACTTAACCTGTTTTCCTCCAGTCTCACAGGACCTGGGTCTATTCCTCTTCAAGGCTAGACCGATATTCTGGATCCTTCTCTTGTCCCTGCCCAAACTTACACTATTCCATTTATAGATTTAACCTCCCCTTTCCAGAAGCTTCTGCACCTTCCCTCTTAAGTATATCATGGTCCTGTTTGTCTTAAAAACCAAAAATAATAAAAGATACAACTTTCTCATGACTTGGCATTGCCCTCTGGGTGCCATACTATCTTCTTTTCTTTCAATAACCACTCCAACTATGATAGCAATCTGCATTAATTGAAGATCTGTCCCTATTATATGCCAACCACCATAGCTGACACACCATATATGTTTTCTCATTTAATTTCTAGCTGAAGGTCACCTGGGTGGCTCAGTCAGTTAAGCACCTGCCTTTGGCTCAGGTCATGATCTCAGGGTCCTGGGATCGAGTCCTGCATCGGGCTCCTTGCTCAGTGAGGAGCCTGCTTCTCCCTCTCCCTCTGCCTCTCCCCCTGCTTGTGCTCTCTCTTTCTCTGTCAAATAAGTAAAATCCTTAAAAAATAATTTATAGCTGAGCTTATTGCTGCATTTATTGCTTCATTTCCTACTCATTTCACTCCCTCATTTAGCTTTTCTCATCATTCTTATGCTACTCACATTGTTTTCCAATGTCTTTCTTATTTATTAGCCCATTGGGCATTTTTTTTTTTTACTTTTTTGCAGCATTTTTGGTTGTCATTTGTTACTAATTCTTGATGCATCCCCAGCAGGTTGCAATGGGTCCTTTAAAAATAGAGTATTTTTAAATGCATAATAGTATATGATATACTAGAGAACTTCAAATAAAATTTACTAGAGAGAAACTATATTGAATGATGGAAAAAATCAGTGAGTTTATAGCACTGAACTTGAACTAGTCCTCAGACTGCATTTTCCTTTGGCTTCAGATTCTTTAATAAAACATTTTATTTATGAACAACACTTAGCTTTTCCTGCATTCCATCACTTCACCGCCGGCACCTACTAACTTTTACAATTCCTCTTCTAAGAGTTTTCTCCAAACTTGAATCCCATGATACCAATGTCTCTGGAGATACTCTCTTCATATATTCCTGGATCATTCTTGAGCAATCCTTCTTCCTGCCTCTTACCTCGTGTTAGCTCATCTACCCTCAAGGCTTCAACTACATCTTGATGACTTCAAAACGATATCTCTGGCCCTCTCTACTCCCAGGAGCTCTGGATTCACTTTTCACTGTCTACTTGGTATCTCCATGAGAATCCTAAACTCAAAATACCTAGATTGAACTCCTTATAAATCTGTTCCTCTTCTTGATTTTTCTATCCGAGTTAGTAATGTCACAGTCTATCCAATCACCCAGCTTAGAGCACTGGGAGTTGTTCTTCCCTCTCTCTCATATCTGCTTCTGAGACATCAATAAATGGTTTTAATTCTGCCACCTAAATATATCTTGAATCTTTGTAGTTCTGTTACCCACTGCCACCCTCAGATCTTTATTTACTTGTACTATTGGATTTTAGTCTTAACTGTCCTTGGCCACCTCCAATCTAAATTCCACACCAAAACCCAAGTAAGCACTCCACAACACAATTTTCATATCACTTCCCTGATTTAAATCTTCAGGAACTCTTGGGAACTCTGCATCACCTGAGATACTGACTGAATCCATTTTCCTCCAGTTCTGACTTTCCGGCCCCCTATTTTGACTTTGCCCAGCTCATGGTCAGGTGCAGCACTGCCTACAACAATGACCGACACACAGTAAGTGCTTGTTAAAGGCTGAATTGTGTCCCCCTCCCCCTCCCACAGTTCATATGCTGAAATCTTACCTGCTAGTACCTCAGACTGTGACTGTATTTGGAGACAGAGACTTTAAAGAGGTAATTCAGTTAAGATGAGGTTATCAGGGTGGGCCCTGATCCAATATGACTGGTGTCTTTATAAGAAGCAGAGATTAGGGTATGGACATACATGGAGGAAAGACCAGGTGAAGACACAGGAAGAAGATGGTGATCTATGAGCCAAGGAGAGAAGCCTCAGGAGAAACCAACCCAGCTGACACCCCGATCTTGAATTTATAGCCTCCAAGACTGTGAGAAAATAAATCGCTGCTGTTTAAGCCACCCACCTGTACCACCTGTGGTACTTTGTTATAACAGCCTTCCCAAACTTATACAGTGCTCAATGAACTATTTCTGGAAGAAATGAACAACTTTACCGGAGAAAACTATTAATGACTCTTTGGTGACAGACTTTCTCTGAAGCTCTGAAGCTTGCTTTAAGGAGTGTGCAGCAGGCTGGAGCAGGTGGGCCTTTCCAGCTGCCACTTACAATATTCCAGCAGCAAAAGACAGCCCAGCTTTTGCATCTAAGTGTTAAGTGTTTACTCTCCCATTCAAAAAGCTAAAGCATTAGCAGTAAAGTTCTATCTTTAGCAAATTCTTCTCCTCTTTCGAGTGAAGAAACACTTACCACCTGCATGTGTGGTGATAGATTGTATGCAGCTGGGGATGCTTAGAGAGGCCCAGAGGCGGAAAACGGTATTATTCACCCTACAGAATCTACACTCAGTAGAGGTTAGTAAAGTAACAAGTATAAGGCCTAATGTAGGCTTGAAAACCCTCTAAGCTTTGAGAAAATAAAAAGCAGGCCCAACATCATGAAACTGGCAGGAACTCACAGCTAGGTCTTGGGTCTTTCTATTGAACATTAACAACTTCGTGGAACAGCAACACAAAAGAGGCAACTCTGGAACCATGAAGGACTGAGACAGGGACAAAACTGCCCCATTGTCTTGTCTGAACACAAACATGAACATTGTCCAAGCCACAGAAATGATCCAGTAGTCCCTTCCCTTGGCTCAGGCGAGTGACTGCTGCTTCTTGCCAGTTTACAGCTTTTACCTCTATCCAATCTTCCTGCCCTACAGATAAAATGTAGTAATCCACAACAATGCCTAGACATTCCCCAAAGTTACCTAATGCAAAGCCTAAGTCTGATGGTAAGTTATCTCTATCCTCTCTTTACCGAAGTACCCCGTGGTTCCCTTTGTTGCAACAGCAATACCCCACCATGTTTGACCGTGGATATGTTCCTGGTGGTCTGTGGCTGGGAGGCATTGATGTTTTATGTTTATAGATAGCTATATGCGTGTGTGTGTGTGTGTGTGTGTGTTCACAACATAAACCTGGAAATATAAATAACATAACGTTAATAGTATTTGCCTCTGGGTGGTAGGTTACAGGTTAATTTGATATTCTTATTTTTTGTTTATTTATATACACTCTGAGTTTTCTATAATGAAGATTACTGCTATGTATAATAAGAGGAAAAAACCATGTAAATTAGAGAAATGACATGCAAGAGTAGAATGGAAAGAAGACTATTTTAATAAGTCAAGAACATCTTGTTCAGAAATGGAATGCAAAAAAAGGAGTTACCAAGGCAAGGGTTGGCTCTCTTCATCCCCTCCAGCACCATATGAAAGCAGGCAGGCACGGCACACTCTGAAAGGCCCACGTCCACTGAACAACCATCGTATGAGGAGGATAAGCACATCAGGCCATCTGAGCCTAATAATGAATTCAAACATACCCTCTTAACTCCATGCTCACAGAGCAGCCTTTTGAGCGGTAATTCAGCTCCACTGGTAGCTTGCTATATATGTAACTGCTGAGTAACTGAACTCTACATCTGAAACTAATGATGTACTATATGTTGATAATTGAATTTAAATGAAAAAAACCCATATTCACATTTTAAGCAGTGATTAGTTTCAGCAACATATCATCTGTCACATTAACAGGTGCTGACAGATACAATTTTATTGTTTTTGTTTCGTCTTTGGTTTTCAGTTGTTTCCTAGTTTTGTAAACATAAAGGACTTATATTTAGCTTAACATTTGTACAAATTTAAATAATAAAGTATTAAAACCAATGTGAAAACGTTCTTAGGACCTGCAATATATTTTTCCTTTAAAATAGACTTATTAAAGTTTTGAGAAAGTGTCACAACTGGTAAATCTAAATGTTGCTTAAAATAATGCCTCCATTTATGTTTAAGAACCATAATTGATAGACTTCACATTTTTATCACTTCAAAAGTTAACTATGGTTTTCTTTTTAGAGCCATTTAAAAAAACCTAATAGACTATTTTTAAGAAAAGTTTTAGGTTTACAGAAACATTGAGCAGAAAGTTTTTAGAGCTCCCATATATTCCCTTCCCACACATACAATTTCCCTTAGTATTAACATCTTGCATTAGCGTAGTACATTTGTCACAATCGATAAGCCAGTATTCCAGATTTTGCCGTGTGGAATCATCTCTCCTTCCTGGAGTTGGTCAGGTCCCGTGCCTTCTAGGAATTTTGGAATGTTGTTTAGTACTAAAAAAGAAAAAGATACTTGAGACTGCTGATATAAGGCACATGTGCAATATTTAAAATGTATTCACTTTCAGAAGTATTCATAAACAATGTCAATTTTCTTTTACTACAATCTTACCATGTCCTAACATCTAGCGATCACCAGTAGTTTCCTGAACTAAAAAAACAAAAACAAAAGCAAAAGGAAAGCCAAAACCCATTAAGGTGACTTTATCTGAAGAATAGAGTCATCTTGCTATATTCTACTTTCCTCACGTATAAGGGGGCGAGAAGGACTTGACAGGAGGGGAACTTTCTCTTAAGCTACTAAATTTCCATGCTCTCTGGGGTATCAGTAAGGTTTACCAGAGTAAAAAGCCACATTCTTGGGTGCTTGGATGACTCAGTCAGCTAAGCATCTGCCTTCAGCTCAGGTCATGGTCCCAGGGTTCTGGAATCGAGTTCCACATTGGGATCCCTGCTCATCAGCGAGTCTGCTTCTCCCTGTACCCCTCCCTGCTGCTTTTGATCTCTCTCTCTCTCAAATAAATAAATAAAATCTTTAAAAAAAAAACCCACATTCTTGGAGAGTATACTATAGACACAGATTTCAACAGAATTGATATTGATGACATTTAGAACCAAGCAAGTAACCTTTGATTGCAAAATGGGTCTAGCCTCTTTGCAAAAAAAAAAAAAATGGTATCCTTTACATCTTTTTCCTATCAGATTCCTGGAGAATGTAGACTCCAATCTGATGAATTTTGTGGGCTTCTATTTGATATATTTGATTAAGCATTATCATTAAACTGGGAGGTGATATGTCAGAAATTGTAGCTCTCATAACGAATTTTTTCAACTACAACTATTTAGTAATCTATCCAGAATAGTAGCAATCCATTTAAGAAAAAACTGATAAAAGGTAAGGTTAAATAAGGAAGCAACATTTTTGTGAAGTCCACATTAATTGGTGGATTTTATTTTCCAAATTTTGATGAACAAAGCACCCATGTTTGATCCTGACTAAGCCCATGCTAACTTGTATCTTTAGAACAGTGACTTCCAACAGGAGATGATCTTATGCTGGGGATATTTGGCAATATCTGGAGACATTTTTGATTGTCACATCTTGGGTGGGGGCATGCTAACAGTGTCTAGTGGCTGGAGGCCAGAAATGCTGCAAAATGTCCTCTGATGCACAGGACAGCCACCCTCCAGTGTTAATAGTGCCAGGGTTGAGGAGCCCTGCCTTGGAGGAATACACCATGAAAACCACACTTTACTTATTTTTCACTAATTTCAGTAAGTATATAGATATCCTATGGAAGGCTCTTCTCAAAACCCAAGCAAAAAGCCATTTCTACATAGAACATTCTCTGGTCAATGTACATATAAGCTGAAAAAATTTTAAAGCCTTCTATTACATTAAAGGGCATACATGGAATATATTTATTGCATATGTTTATTAAGCATATCAGTAAGCATATTTCCCAAGTAAAGCACACCAGTGATCCCCTTGTTTATCTGCTACATAACAGGACAGTATGTCATGATTTACTGCAGTTGATGTCCTATCACAGCGTAGCTGATCAGAAAGATGTAGTTACTTCCTTTTGAAACGATAGCTGCAGCTCTGCCCTCTGGCTCACTTTGCAAATTGGTGCTTCTGAAAGCTTAAGATACTATTTTTACTCTTCTTATTTGGCTGTGACTTGTGTAACTATGTTCCTGCTTCTCATTTTCCTTGGTTTGGTCACACTGGTGGGGAATGGGTGTGTGTGTGTGTGTGTGTGTGTGTGTGTGTGTGTGTGTTTGTGTGGTGTTTTAGGACAAGGGGAGGGGTTGTATTCCCTCAGACAAGGCTCAGATAATTTCTCTTTCAAGATTAACTTCCCTTTGAAAACCAGAATTTTTAATTTCACAAAATCAGATTTTCCTTTCAGATATGTATTCTTAAATAAATATACAGTCTCTTCCTTTAACCATTTTAAAAACAAGGAAAATGATAATTTGAATATGTTGGGCAAAAAAAAATATCCATGCTTAAGATCAATTTAGAACAAAATTATGAAGTGCTCTATCTATAATTGGTCTAGATGCAAAAAGAAGATATCATTTTAAAAAGTAACTTAAACATAGTTGTCTCTTCCTAAGAATGAGAGCTGAAGTTGATCAAAGTGAACTAAACAATATATTTTAGAGAAAACATGAATTTATATGAACCATTCAGAAGCAACCATTAGAATATGTAAAAGCTTATTTCAAAAGAGATCACAATAGAAAAATAATTTGACTTCATTTCAATATAACGAAGATTAAAAATTTTAATTTGCCAGGCACCTGGGTGGCTCAGTCGGTTAAGCGTCTGGCTTCAGGTCAGGTCATGATCCTAGGGTCCTGGGATCGAGTCCTGCATCAGGTTCCTGCTCAGTGGGGAGTCTGCTTCTCCCTCTGCTCCTCCCCCTGCTTGTGCTCTCTCTCTCTCAAAAATAAACAAAATCTTTAAAAAGTAAAAATTGTAGGGGCGCCTGGGTGGCGCAGTCGTTAAGCGTCTGCCTTCGGCTCAGGGTGTGATCCCGGTGCTCTGGGATCGAGCCCCACATCAGGTTCCTCCTCTAGGAGCCTGCTTCTTCCTCTCCCACTCCCCCTGCTTGTGTTCCCTCTCTTGCTGGCTGTCTCTGTCAAATAAATAAATAAAATCTTTAAAAAAAAAGTAAAAATTGTAATTTGCCTGACACTGGTACTGAGCTTTACTTTAAAGCAGGTATTGTGTGAATAGACATGTTGATAACCGTGTTTAGAGTGCTAAGTCCCATGAGGTCATCCATGTATGAGGCACTTCAAGACTCCACATGCTAAACATGTTGACATGAAGTTTTAGGTTCTACTATGTCACTGTGCATATTTAGACTCATTCCACACGAGAAGAATGTTCAAGATGCCATAGCATGTCACAGTGTCGTAGAATGACAAGATCTATGCCGACTAACCTCCTCTTTTCTAATAGAGATAATTTTCATCAAGTACTAGGTGCGATATTCTCAGTTACTTTATCATTCAAATGATTCATACAATGCCAACAGCATTTCTGCATTAAAGTGCCTTGACACTGGGACTTTTTGGAGATTGAATAAGAGCCTGACGATGTTTTAGTATACCAGGTTTTTAGCTGGTATTTGGAGTCCCACAGTTACATATATTTTTTCTTCTCTGGTGAATAAAGGGAACATTCTATGAATGCCAAGGAGTGTATTATTCTCACCAATGAAAGTTCTTTTTTTTTTTTTTTAAGAATTTATTTATTTATTTGACAGAGATAGAGACAGCCAGCGAGAGAGGGAACACAAGCAGGGGGAGTGGGAGAGGAAGAAGCAGGCTCATAGCGGAGGAGCCTGATGTGGGGCTCCATCCCAGAACGCCGGGATCACGCCCTGAGCTGAAGGCAGATGCTTCACCACTGTGCCACCCAGGCGCCCCCCACCAATGAAAGTTCTTATCTGCCTATTGCTTCGCAGGGAATTTTCTTTAAATTTTATCCTAAAATTTAGCTGACCTCTTGATCATTTGGCCCTCAAATACCAAGTCCTTGGTAATATCATCTGCCTGTACTAATGAGAAAATCAAGAAGCACTTGTGTGTTTACTACCCCTTAGAGATCAGTGAGAGCTGGAAGCACTTTCAGAGATGGTGTAATTTATACCATTATTCACAGGCAAGGAACGTGAGGGTCAGAGATTTTAGTTGCTTAAGTCCTCAGAGCTCTTCTGTAACAGAGCTAGGATTAGAATTTAGGTCTTTAGCTCTTTAAAAGAGTAGTATTTAAGAGGAGTAATACAGAATAGCTGATATCTTTAAAACAAGTGCTCATTTCTATATGAATGCAAGATGATTAAAATAGGCTTAAATGTGTGACATATTTTTAAAAATCAGGTTTCACTATTTTAATAAGCATTGTTTAAGGATTTCGATTAACTTGTAAAAATGTACATGGCAGCCTCAACAAAAAAGCCTATGTTTATCCAATTTAAGAAAGATTCAGATGCCTGCAGGTTTCTCAGAGCAGCATTAGTAGAGGGACTGAGCTTTCTCTCATCTACTTTATCTCCAAATGGCAATTCTAGATTAGACATGCAAAGTCATATCTATCATTTAAAAAGTTAGAATGAAAGTGAAAGTGAACCTTGGTTATAATTTATTTCTGATAATGTATACAACCAGTGTCATATAATTTAAATACCAATGATACTCATTTTAAATATGTGTGTCAATGTTATTAAAATAGACATAAGAACTTTGTATTGTATGTGGGGTCAAAATACACTTTCATGTGAATAACATGAAAAGCACAGTTTCCTTGGTAATCTCTATTCAGAGAAATGGCAGCGGTAGATCATAATCTTCTAAAAATCAGATTGCTTAGTCTTATTGCACAGTGTTTCAGTGAGCACACCGTGACTCGAGGTTTTAGGTCATTTGAAATAGTACACTCCGGGGACTCAGCTTATACTTTCCGAAGAACATATAATGTTGGCATGGACTTATTGGCTATTTATGCTCATTTGTGGGGCATATAAATCTGAATGTAACTGCAAGTAGTTTCTGATTTTTCCCCCTAAAGAAATATATAGAGAATATTTTTCCCATTCTGAATAAACCTTTGGCGTATTTTCGAACAGCCAAGATCTATAGCCACTGTGATATGCCTGACCTGCTATGGCCTTATGAGGCTTAGTAGGGCAGCGCTGTGGGTTTGGAATAGAGAAGTTTATTATTCTTCTGGTACCTCCTGGTTTTGCAGAGTTCTTGGTGGTGTTGGCCAAATCCTACACATTGTCGAAACTATCAAATTAAACATGTGGTGCCTAATCTGAATTCATTCTCAAACAAGACTCTACCACTCTCAGAGTGGTCTGTATCACTCTAACTTCTTTTACTGTTTCTTCCATAGAAATCTGTCAATCTATCTCAGTGTTTCTGTGGAAACCAATGTTGAATTCTTCCATTTTGAATCTTACAAATTTGGAGCACAGATGTAACCAGTATGAAATTATTGCATTCAAGCTTGAACTCTTTAAAACTCCAGGTATTTTCTAAAACAGTGTTTTTCGAACTTTAATATGCATGAAAATGTCTTGAGAATCTTGCTAAAATGCAGGTTCTGATTCAGTAGGTCTGGGGTGGAATCTGAGGTTCTTCATTTTCAATAAGCTGCCAGGTGATGCTGATGCTACCGGTCTTCTGTAGCAAGGCTTTAAAAGATAACAGATAAAAATCAAGCAGTTGACTTATAGCAACTTATTTTTAGGATATGTAGTTCCATAGCAGTTGTGAAAAAATATTTTTCTCCTACTTTATATTAACTCTTAAAGAAAATCAGATATAAAATGCTGGGGGGCTGCCAAGTGTAAATACACAATGGAGAAATGTTCTTCTTTTCTATCAATCTGAAATTTTGCAGATTGGCTCACACAGGCTAAATCGTAGAGGTTTTCATCACAGTGTCTGCATACTAACATGGAGGAAACTTAGATGAAGCTAGCCCAAGGGTTCTCAGGGTCAGTCCTGATGGAATGGTCATATGGAGACTCTGAGGAAGTCTGGGATGATTTTCTGCACCAAGTTTTTGTAAGACTTTCAGAGGACAACCATTATGGACACAGATACAATTAGGTGCATTCATCTATGAGTTTCTAGGTATATATGGATGTGTATGTATATGTGTGTGTTTACTTCAAAATAGAACAGAAAAGAAGGAGGAGAATACTTTTTTTAAAAAAGAACCTAATGCCCTAGGGAAGAACACACAATTGTAACTGGGTTCGCATTTCCCCTCAGCCCTGCAATGGTTCCCATCCTTCATCCATTTGTCATTACATAGTATTGTTATAGCTATTGTTTGTCATCTTGTCTGTACCTTATCACCTGTTTATTGCCTTAGATAACATTTCCTGTTTGTGTCTGACATGGAATTCCATTTCAGTGAATTTCACCACCACGGTTCCATGAACCTGAAAAATATTTAATGTGACCAATGGATTAAATGATCTATGCAGCATACGATTAGTAACTTAGGGCCTGGCAAAACAGATTCACTATTATTTCATCTCTCCTAGACATTTTCTCCTTAAAAATTAATGACATGGCAAGAAAATATAGGAAAAATTAATTCAACAGCTAGTTCTTTTTTCATAGAGAAAGGATATGCTCATCTGTGGGGCACATAATTCCAAGTGTAACTACAAGTGCGTTCTGATTTTTTTCCCCAAGGGAGTTTTAAATAAAATGAATATTTATTTTCCCATTCAGAATAAACCTCTGGCATATTATCAAACAGACAAGCACTTTATAATATGCCTGGCCTGTTGTGACCCTAAGAGACTTAGCAGGGCCACAGTGTGGGTTTGGAACACAGAAGTTTCCTATTCTCCAGGTACCTATTTTTCAGAGTTCTTGGTGGCGTTGCCTAAATCCCACACATCATCAAAACTGTGATTAAACATGTGGCGCCTAAATCTGAATTCATTTTCAAACAGGACTCTACCACTCCCGGAGTAGTTTCTTGTGACAAATGAGTAAACTTGACTTCAGAAAACTGTCCTCACTTGCTTTGATTACTGTCCGTTCATAAAACAGATCACTGTTCTACAACGGGATGTTAAATAGGAGCATATTTCCTATCAGATATTAAACACCATGAGGATTTTTCCTCTTGAATTGAGCAGCTGCATTTATTAAGAGCATTTGTGAGGCAATATGTATACAAGAATAAACACCCCCTATCTGCAAGAGGCTGACTGAAATAATCAGATTAAATGTATTACTTTTACAGAGATTTAATATTGAGTTACATTTTAAGGAGCTCTCAGTGGAGCAAAGGAACAGGTAAGTAAACTCTATTGTTTCTAGGTACTTAGTAGACATAATATACATTTCATTATCCACATGCATAAACCATTAGCAGTAAAAAAAGAAATGAACACACAAAGCATTTGTTCTTGAAGTAATCATGTATGCTTTAATAACTTTAAGAAATGAGCTAGAGAAAACCGCCTTTAAAGACCACATTCAGTACTTCATATGGAAAATTCAAATACAATAGCCAATGGATTAAAAGAAAACCCAACAGCAGCTTCTTAAGCATGATTTATGATATTACATTTAAATAAAAGTAACCTTTAAGTTCTATTTTAGAAATAATTCTTTTAGAATTGCTATCTATGAGGAAATTAAATGGATTTATATTTGAAGTTGATATATGTGTTATAGATCAGAATAGTATTTTCCTGTTTTGATCTGCTATTTGGTAATTCTGTTTGAAATATACTGGTTTTTAATTATACATTTATAAAACTGGAGTTTGGCTGAGTATTTATCTTGCAGAATGCATATAAATACATGTCTGTATTTTACCATGCTAAAATAAGAAAAGTCTGTTTCTTCATTAACTCTTGGTCATCAGTTGCTCGTAGTACTGGTAACATCAAGTGTTTTTCTGACCTCATTACAACATACATCACCTGGGCATTTTATATATTACTTAATTCATACAGATAAGAACTCATACTAACAAATAGGTACACACACACACACACACACACACACATCTGTATCACCAAGATTGAAAACACTTAAATGGTTTTTATTAATTCATAATGATACCAATGGCATGTGATATGCTGTGCTATATAACCATGGTTAAGACAACCAAGGATAATTTCTCACATTGAAAGAAGCCATATAGATTTTCCTCATTCTAAGCCTCCCTGTGAGATAACATCATTTCCTCTAACTGGCTGATGGGTCAGACGGGTCAGATATCAGAGCATGGAATGGGACTCATGTGCCAAGAAAACTAGGCCCTGTACCTTAGACTGTGGTCCTGACTTGTGCATATATGCTTTTCATGATCCATTTTTAATTGCAATAGTAAATTAATATTTGTTCAAATATATAATATGTTGCCATAGGTTTGAACAGAAACTACAATGAGTACTCTGCTTGAATATCCATTTCTAAGTTCTAGATTGGATCTTTACAATACTTCACTGTTTATAGTTATCTTTACAACGCTTTTGGTAAAATAACAGTCCAGTACTTGGCTTTGTGGTGCATCAGTTAGTTTTCTTTTAAGTGATAAAGAATAATACCATTCTATTTCAGACAAATGATGTATATGACCAAAAATCACCTTTAAGAACATGGAAATAAAGAAAGCACTTATAGTTAACATCTAGAAAATACAAAATGATTAGTTTCATTAAAGTTTCCAACTAAATGTAGGTGCCAAAGTAGTCATTTGTATTCTACCCTTCAATTAATTAATAGACCAAGATATGACTTTATGGAACTGATTACTTTTAAAAGTATAATACAATGTCTGACATATTTTAGCTCTGGTTTCTATCAAAATATCTTAGAAATATACTAGCAGCGTGAGCTTATCCTTGCTGGTAGGAAGTACTAATTCATGAAAGATACATTCATTCTTGCAGTGTAGCAGAGTACCAGCTGATAAATCATCCACTCTGGGATTTGATGTCAGAGGTCAAAAGGACTCCTTTTCTTCTAATATTAAATTCATTGTTGTTGGAGAAAGCTCAGCTCTACAATGCTATAATTACAATGACTTTCTAATTTTTCTCTCTTGGTCTGTTGACAATGACAATGGCCAACAAATGATCGAATTTGATTTATGTTCCACATCAAGTCTCCCCTTGCTCTGGTGAGCATCATCTCCTTCAAATAATTTATCCCTTTTGAAATCCCCAAAATATCATAGAAAGCTGCAAGAAAAATCAAGTGTGAAATGTTGCAAGTAGATGACAAATATCATGATGTCTGTAACAAATTTATGGAAAAGGGACAAATTCATGTTGCCTGCCCTTGCCCCTGCCTCTGAAAATGCTTGATTCACTGTGATTTATTTATTCCTAACTCCCTGTCTTTCTCCTGGATGCAACTGTTGCAGACCTGCCTCTGGTAAACTTGCCATGTTCACTAATTGGTTCCAAGAGTTTTTGGTAGATTCATTGGATTTTCTACATAGAAAATCATGCTATCTGCAAGTAAAGATAGTCTTATTTCTTCTTTTCCAACCTGCAAAACTTTTATTTCCTTTCCTGTCTTATTCACTGGCTAGGACTTCCAGTACAATGACGAATAAGAGTTGTGAGAAGACATTCTTACCTTCTTCCCAAACTTAGGGGCAAAATGTCTGGTCTCTTGCCATTAGTGTGATGTTAATTACAGGATTTTTGTAGATAATCTTTATCAAGCTGAGGAAGTTTCTTCTGTTTCTTTCTCTTTTTTTAAGATTTTAAAAATTTATTTGACAGAGAGAGAGAGCACAAGCAGGGAGAGAGGCAGAGAGAGGAGCAGGCTCCCTGCTGAGCAGGGAGCCCAACGCGCCAGTCTCAATCCCAGGACCCTTGGATCATGACCTGAGCTGAAGGCAGATGCCTAATTGACTGAGCCACTCAGGCACCTAGGAAGTTTTTTCTGTTGCTTGCTTTCTGAGAGTTTTTTTTTTTTTCTTAATTATTATGAACACATGCTGAATTTTGTCAAATGCTATTCCTGAATCAATTGACATAAGCATGTGATTTTTCTTCTTTTGCCTATAGATGCAGTGGATTATATTGATTGATTTTTGAATATTGGACCAGCCTTGCATACCTGGAACAAATCCCACTGGTGTATATAATTTGACTTATTCATTGTTGTATATGATTTATTAGTATTGTGTTGGGAATGTTCATGTCTATATTCATGAGAGATATTGACTATAGTTTTCCTTTCTTTTAATATCTTTATCTGGCTTTAGTATTGGGTAATTCTGATCTCATAGAATGAGTTTTAAATGTCCTCTCTACTTCTATTTCTTGAAGAGATTGTGATGAATTGGTATTATTCTTTCCTTAAATATTTGGTAGGTTTACCAGTGAAACCATCTGGGCATAGTATTTTCTTTTCCGGAAGCTTATTTATTATTGATTCAATATCTTAAAGAGATATTGGGCAATTCAGGTTGTCTCTTTCTGCTTCTGTGAGTTTTGGTAGTTTATATCTTTCAAGGAATTAATCCATCTCATCTCAGTTGATCAAATTTGTGGGCTTAGAGTTGCTTATAGCATTCTTTTATTAGGTTTTTAATATCCAAGGATCGGTACTGGTGTATTTTTATGTTTTCCAAAATATTTAAAAATTTCTCTTGAGACTTATTTTTGACCCATGTGCTATTTAGAAGTGTGTTGTTTAATTTCTGAATATTTGGAGATTTTTCTAGCTATCTTTCTGATGTTTAGTTTAATTCTGTTGTGATCTAAGAACATGCTTTGTATGATTAGTATTCTTTTCAATTTAAGTAAGGTGCATTTTACAGCCAAGAATATGGTCTGTCTTGGTGAATGCTCTATGTGAGCCTAAGAAGAATGTGTATTCTGCTGTTGGTGAATAAAATACTCTACAAATGTCAATTATATCTAATCGATCGATAGTGCTCTTTTAGATCATATATATCCTAAAATTTAGGTGTAAGTGGTCCCATTTATTGAGCTTCTCTCTTCTTCCTTACACTATGTCATACTGCACCTTCGTACTTTGGTTCACATTTCTAACCACAACTTCCCTTTGTCTTTCCCCCTACTCCAGAGGCCATTTTTTCTCACTTTGATTACATATTGCCTTGTTTTTTCTTTTTCTTGTTTTTGTATGTGCATTATCATCAAGCAAGTAGTAAATCATTAGGACTTGTCTTGAAAGACTTTTTCTTCCTTTAGAACTCCTAGCATTGTGGTGCACGTAGGGGGCAATGTTCACACGGCAGATGGATATAGCTGCTGGTTGATTGGAATGTGCCAAGATCCCCCAAATCAAGAAAAGAACTGACACCTGCCAGCATACTCCAAGAGTGCTGGTTTGAAAGGCTGGTTGGTGTCTATCAATGAATGTGTCTGGGAATTTTTTCACCAGAGAAAGGCTTGAATGGACTTTTCTAGAACACGGTACTTGTATTGGTTTCCCGAGGTTGCTGTGACAAAGAACCATAAACTGGGTGGCTTAAAGCAACAGAAATGTACTCTTTCTCAGTTCTGAGGGCTAAACGTCCAAAATCAAGGCATCAGTAGAACCATGCTCTCTCTGAAGTCTCTAGGGAAGAATAGTTTATTACCTCTTCTTGTCACTTGGGGTTGCAATTTCTGGTGCTCTACAGCTTGCAGAAGCTGACACTGACACCAGTCTCTGCCTTTTTATCACATGGCCTTTTCCTGTGTGTCTCCTTTGTCTCCATGAATGTTATGGTCTTCTTAGAAGAACACCAGGCACTGGGTTTATGGCCACCCGGACACTATTCAATCCAGTACAGTCCTCTACTTGGGTAAAGAAAAATGTCATGCAGACATATTTTATTGTGGTCTCTAATTCCCTCTCAGGGGGTCCCCACATGCATTTCCTGAATCTAGAGGAAATTCACAGTGAGAGGGAGGATGAAACCCACAGCTGACACTCGGTTTCCTCACCCTGATGTTTGACAATTTTTCCTTCCTGTCCTACATTTCCCAACACTTAGTAGAACATAGCATACAACTCTTTCAGGTTCCTGCATATCCCATTTCCTCACAAGAATTTGTCTTTTTTTGGTGGGGGACACATTCCTATTTAATCTGATAACTGAGACCAGGATATGATGAGAAATTCTATTACTCCTTTAAGAGTAATAGAAATAATAAATATTCATTTTAAGAGGCATCTTCTGGAGCTGCATTAACTTTAATCAAAGGCAGGCCTCTGAGCATCGACATGGCAGTGGCTGCTAGGGAAGACACTTCAGAGCAGATGGGCATTTTAGCCTTCCCGATCCTGCCAGGTAAATCGTTTCCTACTTTGTCTGCATTTCCAGTGGCCCTGTTTGCCAATAGCTTGTTTGTGTGTGGGTTTGCATAATACTTATTACAAAGAAAGACTCTCTGGCATCATGAGAATAATATGGGTTGGAGGCTATTCACCATGAATAAATTATATTTCTTTATATTTCATCCTTTGAATTTTTATCTTCAAAAGATTTCATTATATGATTTTTAATGCTAACATGAGATAAAAATACCATTTTGTAGTTGTTTGGATCAATAAGGTTCTTGGAAAAGAACAGTTGTTGAATGTCAAAGGGAAAAGTTTATTTCATTAGCTAGCTCTGGAGCTGTTATTTCACAAGTATTGATATTTAAGTGGGTCCTAAATGGAAAAAGCCATAGCAGGAAGCCATCTGAATACAGATTGAAAACGTCAAAGTATGTAACTATTATTGCTCTGGTTTAAAGAAAAATCAGGTTGGAAAAATGTTTTCCAGCTACTCCTATGGTTAAAATATGTTTTGATTTCAGCCAGTCTTTATTGTGCTAATTGGGAATACATGCACACAAACATTCTTGTCTCTACAACTCTTTGCATTTCCTCATCCTTTAAGGAAAATAAGGTGTTGATTTTATGATATAAAAAGGAGAATCCAAAGAGTTGGATTTGCCAGGTCCTGGCTTATACAGATGAAACTGCCATTGAACAGAAGAAAGAGCTATCTGGCCAAACACTCAAACTCCAGAATCAAAGATTTGTTCATCTGGAGGAATGTCATGCATCCAACCTTCACCACTGATGCCTGGGGAGTTGATGATGTTATATAAACACTCACCAACACAAGGAACAGTGATGTGGGAATTCATGGGTAAAGGCCAAATTAACAGCTTTGTGCTTTCCATTTTAAGGATGAATTCATACACAGCTGATAACATTCAAATCTCAGCTCATGTAATGAGAGCAGAGAAAATGAATTGTTTTGCTTTAAGCGGGACACTGTTTCATTTAGTGAATGCAAATCTTTTGGCTCTTTGATACAGCTCAAGATTCTGCTAATGGAAAACAGTCTGTCATGCTTTGGCATTTGCATTGACATGCACAATATCAGAGAATACTAGGAGGATATATTTTATTTTGTTTCAAATAACTTATTTCATGGTCACACTTAAAATAACGTACATACCACAGGAATGTCAAAAGCTTCAGATGGCAATTTCTAGTAGGGAATAGTCATAAATAAAAACAAAACTAGTGGAACAAGATGCAATATTTTTTCCTTTGTTCATTTGAAAATCAAATAATGTAAATTCTTGGATTTGGCTTTTTAAATATTTACATATGTGAATGAAATGCTGGTTTCAAATAAGATACAACCAGATTACCAAGATTATTGATTACTACAATAAAATACTGATAATTTGTGTAAGGTTCTAAAGAAGTACATAAATTCTGGTTTTGGCATTTCGGACATAGTCATTGTAGTATCCCTACATACTTCATGACTAGAACAAGATTCTGATTGGCCAATGTCCATAATAAGAAAGAATAATCAGGTAACAAATACATCTTTCTCTTTTTACATTCCCCCACCAACTCTCCAGAAAAAGAAAAAAAAAAAAAAAAGCTAGGTTTATCTTTGTTTACCTCCAACAACAATTCAAAAAATATTTATTGAGTATGACTGTGGCTTAGATGCTAGGAACATAATGATGAAAAGGGCTGTCACAGATCCTGCTGATAAATATTTCACACTCTAGCCAGAGGAGACAGATGCCCAAACATGCAATTTCAATGCTTTGTATCAAGGGACATGACATGGACAGCTCAGGTGTTGACAGTGTACATAGCAGGAACATCTACACTGGACTTGATGGGGCAGAAGGCTTCCTGGGGGAAGTTGTGTCTCAAATGGACCAAGAAGGATATGCAGGGGTTAAGCCACATAAAGATAGGCTAGGATATAGTAAGGGAGATCTGCGGAAGAAAGGACTAGAGATAAGAAAGAGCATGATAGATTAAAATGATAGGTTAAAAACCTGAAGTAAAATATCACTTTGTGGGGGGATCAGAAGGGATGGAACAGAGATTAGGAAGGGGAGGGCAGGTATTAAAGGACCTTGTGTACTGCTTACACAAGAGACTTAAACTTGAGTGAAGTGGTTAGAAGGTTCTTGCAGTAATCTATTTTAAGCCTGCATCTTGATTATAAGTGAGGGTTAGCATTGAATAAAATAACTAATTGTTTACGGCTTCTTTTCCCAAAGATTTTAGATATTTTAGAATACATAGAGATTTGAATGTAAGGATTCCTGCCGTAGATTTCTCTTGGAATTGAATGTGAAAAAAATTTTACCACTAAATGTTTATACATTTTTTATCAGAAAATCAGAACTGGAAAGCTCAATGATTTTGCGTTTTAGGAAGGTCAAAACACATTTTGTGTTGCGTTCCTTCAGGGTGTCAAGTACATGTTCTTTTTAATCTTCCTTGTCATTTACATTTTCTTGTCGAGAAGTGTTTTGATATTACTAACTGCCCAGAATTTTCTTTAGAAGAAAATGGGTATAAATAGTATATATACCTTAAAATAGAAATATCTTTTGAATTTCCTAGGTTTTTCATTTTTAATCAATAATTTTAGTTCATACTTTCAAAAGGAGAATTCTTTGATCAAGGCAGAAATCCTAGCAAAAGGAAAATCACACTTAAGTCTTTGAAATTAAAATATAACTGGAAGAATAACTGAATCGCTAATTATTCTTCCCTGCTGTGGGAATTACTAGATAGTCAACTGATAGCACAAAAGAATGGGTAAGTGAGTAGGTATATAAATAGATGGATGGATGGATTGACCAGATGGATGGGTGGATGGATAGATAGATAGATAGATAGATAGATAGATAGATAAATGAATGATTGGACAGATAGACTGATGTACAGATAGCTAGCTGAACTATATCTTGAATATCACCATAATGCTTCTTCCTAATATTTGAGCTCCCTGTGTGTGTGCATATATGTGTGTATATATATTTGATATATGTTAAATACATATTATATTTGGTATATGAACCAAATACATCAGGGGTTTATACCTTATTTAGTCACACACTATGGATGGATGGATATATGTATATATCCCACCCTGCTGCCCACTAATGCTCCCCATTAGCCATTAACTGGCATGCAACAGGTAAAGCAAACAAGCAAGTCCCATGCCCTAACAACCTCTAGCCACAAATTCAACCAAGATGACAAAATGGGAAAGGGGATCTTACTAAATTAACAAGAAAGAGACAGAAGGTGGGACAAGAATTTGTTACCTGGTCCTGCCTGCCCCCTTTGGACATGATTAGATTTTACTATTTAGCCTCAACGTGGGAATAGCAGTTAGGCAAGATATGTAAAATATGAGAAACTGAACAAAATGAATAGGAGACTTAAGAAACTATGAGTTCCCTAGGACATTGTATATATAAGCTTTTAATCGGTTTCTGATGAAATTTGGAAGAAAATAAGAGATTTAATTGTTTAATTAAATTGATGCACAGAAAAAAATGTCAACTTTACTTAGCCACACATTTCATACCTTCAAATATGAAGATATTAATTAATATTAATTAATATTAACTTGAATATATTACATTTAAATATTTTATTATTGTAGAGTCTTGTAACAACATAATTAATTCCTTCCATTCATCAAAAATCTATAATAAATTATTCTTTCAACTAAAGATTTTGCTCTACCATGATAAAACTATGTTTAAAATTTAAAAACAAATGCTTCTCTCATTCATGTTTACTTTTAAAGGGAACCAAAAAAAGGTCCTTCTGAATAATATATTTCAGAAATGCATAGAAAATTATTCAATGTTAGTGATAATTAAAAAAAAAGAATAGAATTCACCTTATGTTGTCTTATACACTTTTTCCCCTATATCATACTAAATGCATCCTCCTAAATTTAATTTCAAGTCTTTGAAAAGATGTAATCTTAAGAAATTAGAAAGGAATTTAAGTTCCAATTCATAAAACATCACCTTCCCACACGGGAAAGGTTGGAAATCAGAGACTAATACCTCTCCTTTAATATGCTAAAGAAAGAGCATCTGAACAAAAATAGTGGGCAGGAGACAGTGTGACGATAAGTTGCATCAAACAATATAATTACCTTCAGCCTTCATAGAATGCTTTCCATTTTTCCAATCTTTATAAGACATGAAATGAAAACTCTCAATTGCCCGAGAGGTAGATGATGAACCCATTTTCCAAATGGGAAACTGAGTCATTGAGATGTCTTTACCACAGGCTGCAAAAAATGGTCAGCAGCAGAATCAAGAGAAGATGCCGGAGGAACAGGTTGCCGTCGTATATGTGTGGCTGCCCAAAACGTGACAGTGGCCGACCGGAGTTATGCTGGTCCATCTGCAGCCTGTGCTCCATTCCGCTCTATGACAGGTACAGCCGATGGAAGTTTGAAACCCCATCTGAAGTTGACAGCACCTCTACTCGCCATTGTGAAACCCGCGAGCTCAACATGAGGAGTGATTTTTTACAGTGGCCTCCTCAGACTTAGGAAGGTAAGCGAGGTTGAAACTACATAGAATGTATTTCAATAAATGAGATCAAGACATGAAGCACAATGAAAGGACAGCTTATGCGATAAGGTAAATTACAGCTTCGCTGCAATGTTTCTACTGTTATTCTACGGAGACATTTATGAGTACAATTGAAAATAAATTATCAAACAATTGGATTTGAAATTTAACTCACATCTCTCTGCTGATGTGAGCCTTGATATACATGCTCTTAAATGAGGAGGGAATAAACATAGTGTAATTTTACTGGGCTTTATATTGAGCACATCTTTTTCTAGAATACAAAAATGTATGCTTTTCCACTGCTAAGAATTTACCAAGCCCCTCAAATACACTAAAACACTAAAGAAAGTGTGATTATTTTGCTGAGTTTGGTATTAGCCAAACAAACAACATGGCTAGAATGGGGGCACACTTGAGGAGAGATGCAGGAAGATGGGGGAGATGCAGGAAAATAAACAACCGCAGTGTTGTTCTTTACACTCGTGAGAATGACGACCAAGAGTGCCAACCCCACAGTTACTGTGCGAGGATCCAGTACATTAGGGACACACTAATATAGATGACACACAGTGTTACCCAGTTTATTCTTGTGATTGGCGGCCTGTGGTTACCTGTCACATGGAGGATGACATTGGAAGAGAGAATGCCACTAGAGTTTTGGGCCCGAGCCACATAGAGGCCTGCGTCTGCCTCACATACCTTCGGAATGAACACCGAATGTCTTGTCTCCTTGTGTAAAACCTGTAAGTGCCCATCTGCAGACAATTTCTGGCCCTTCTTGTACCTGAAGCAGAGAGTCAGTTTTTAAAGTCAGAATCACTGTATATTCACATCATTTCCAAGCTCTAAAAGCCATTGCAAACAAGCCCTTTACCATTGCAATACTGTCTCTCTAGTATTAGCAGGAGCTCTGCAGCTACCATAGATCCCAATGGGGCCACTCATCCTTCAAGCAGAGGTTGGAGACTTGTGGCCTGAGAAGTGCTTGATGGGGTCAGACCATACTTTTCAAAAAATTGAATTTTTCAACAAAATTGAACAGTTGGAATATTGCACATGAAAATTCAGATATCCAACTATTCTTTAAAAAAACCAAAAAAACAAAAAAACAGAGTGCTTGGCTGGGTCAGTTGATTGAGCGGCTGACTCTTGATTTCAGCTCAGGTCATGATCTCAGGGTGGTGAGATCGAGCCCCTTGTGAGGCTCCGCACTGGGCCTGGAGGCCGCTCAAGATTCTCTTTCTCTGTCTCCCTCTGTCCCTCCCCGCCCCCCACCTCTCTCTCTCCCTCTCTAAGACAAACAAACAACAACAAAAAATTCCAGACCATCTGGTCACAGAGGGCCACCATTTGCTGATGGCAACAATTACCTAGAGTGTGAAATGGCACCCCTCTATTTGGCTCCTGTCATCTTTCAGCTGCTATGGGATTGCAGCCTGTGACTTCTGGGGATCTGTATGAGTGAGACTCATCATCTCATCATATTCACCCCATAAGATCCATGTGAGAATAAAAATATGCTGTTTTAGAACAAGGTACTTATACAACATTTCCTGGCAAAATGAGTTCATTTCATTTTTATGAATTAATTTCATTAGAATTATAAAAGACATTTACATAATTGGATTATTACTGTTAATGACATGTTTCTAAAAGTTTCCCATGAACACGAGTATTTAGCTGTCTCTTTTTAGAAAGTAAACAATTTATTTTATGTATTCTAGATTCTTGTTTACTTATACCCATGTTCCTTCACCTAAGAAGTAGTGACAAAACTGAATCATTTTCTGTTCCCATTGCCTATGTGATAATTTTGCATTTTTATGAGTGTCCTAGGAATGTGTATTTCCAAGAGGTTGCCAGTTGCTAATTGAGCAAAATTGTTATAAATCCAAAAGCAAGATATTTTTTCACAATATTGTGATAATTCTTCAACAATAAATACTAACCAAGTTATTTGTTTTGTGGCTAAAACCAAGAAACACTGCAGACAACATTTTTCTTTGGGATGAACTGATATTTAATAATGAATTAAATATTTTTTAAATTCATAAATATGAAATTCCTGATCTATAAAAAAACCATGCAATTGTAAAAACAATAAAATAAAACAAAAGCACAAAAACACTTGTGCTACAGTGCAGCCTCTTTCCATCATCTGAGAGACTAGAATTTTCTTTTACATAACCAACTCACACTTTAAGCATCGTCAGTGGGCACACGCAATAGTTGAAACTGTTAATGTAATGTCTACTGAAATACTATGATAAATAAATGCTATTTTACTTATCTTAGTTTATGGATATGAATTCAGTCTCACCTATTTGTAACTTTGTCCTCCGATAAATCTACTTACAGATGAAAAATTTCTAAATGTTTAGAAGTAACCCACGTAGGGAGAAAGTGAGAACTACTTTTAAAACAACAGTGATTCAAAACCTGTGTTCTGCAGTTTACTTTCTATTAAAACAAATACGCTAAAAAATAATGTCTCCAGAGAGAAATCCTATTGTTCACAGCTCAGTTATTACACCACCTTTCAAAAATGGGTTTATTACCTGTCACTGGGAGCAACTGTGAAAGAAATATTTTTTTTCCATCTCTCACACTGAAGAAATTTATGGAAAGAAATCTTAAGTGAAACACACAAATATTACAAAAGTGATGTGTGACTTCTGTCGGGAAGAGGGAAAAGATGAAAAAGGTAAATGAAAGAAAAGGGGGAAAACCCAGATCTTATGTTTTTTTATTGAATATGGGATGTTAAGCTAAGAAAATGTCATGCTTATCTAGAAAAAAGCAATAGGAAAGAATTTCAACCCACAATCTTCAGAAATGTGGAATGTTAAACTAATACCAAAAAAACATACAAAAAAAGAAAAAAACACCCCACAAAAGAGCACAGCTAAGTTGCAGTGCTTTTGGAGTTGGTTAAGTGACTATTTCCTGTGGTTTCTTTTGTTTCTTCCAGGTATTAGCCATGCTGTGCCTACAGGGAGGGTTGGGGGATGGTGAAAGGTTGAATCATGCAGAGTTGCAGTGTTGCAGAGTATTAATCAGCTATCCCTAGCCCTTTAAATTAGCGCACACAGAATGCTTTGCTCAGTCATTCAACGTGTTTATGACTTGTCATTATAAGCTACCCACCATGTCAGTGCAGGCTCTGGAAATCCTGTTACTTCAACTTCCAAAGTCACTGGAGAGCCTTCCATGACAGTTACATTAGACAGGAGCCTGGAGAAATTAGGTGCCTGGCCAGCAAGGCTGACCGCAGTGTTCTTTGCTGTTGTACATTTCATCTCCTCCTGGGGGACCATTTGCCTCTGATAGGCCCGCCTGGGGCCTGATGGAAACCCAAGGCCTGAGCATGCATCCTGGGAAGCATGCAGCCTGTCTCGGGTTTTAGGGACGTTATTATCAACATGCACTTTCTCCCGTGTTTCTAGCAAACTTCCCTGAGCCTGAGGGTGCTGCTGTGAAGCTCTCTCATGCACTTCACTCGGCATGCTCTCTGGATGTTTAGCACTGATTCTGCAGAAGGCAGTACTTTTTTCCAGAAATCCTTGGGAGGTTAATGGGAGCTCAGCTTTGAACTGGGAGTAAGGCCTCTCAAAATGACTTGAGAATGTTTCTCTCTTATTGCAAGCATCAGCAAAAGCAGCAGGTGGTGGGATGCCCGATTCCTGGGCCTCCCCGGGACTGCTGGCCCCAGTCTGCATCCTGTGGCTGCTCATGTGCAGGCTGAGGGAAGGGCTGGCGCGCTCCTCCACTTCCATGTCAGCCAGGGCAAGGGGGGAGCCGGGGCTTCCTGGGAGTGGAGGCAAGGAGATGTCATCGGGTGAGACACATTCACATTCTTCTCCTGAAAGGGTGTCTGCAGGCAGGAGCCGGCCTTGGACAGCACCCTCTCTGTCAGAGGGCAGCTGCTTCAGGTGCCGTAGGTGCTGACCGTCTCCTGTTCCACTGATGGCCAAAACACCTGCTCCCTGAGCCTTCGAAACAGAAAAGCCAAAGCTTCGGGTTAGTCACTGAGTTTTTTCCAGGTCTCAAACTCCATCAGATGGACAATCTGAGAAAACCTACAGCGAGTTAAAGCTTAGGGCTTTACACAAGCGGTACAGAACTTGAAATCATCGGTCTGTTTAATCCTGGCCCAGTCCCATGCCCTGACTAAGGAACTGGTAAACTGACCTCCAGTCTCTGAATGAAATGTGATAAACCTTGTGAAACAGAGGTGAGAAAGTCCTAGTTTTCATCTATAATGAAGTGGTTGAAATGGATCAGTGTCTTCCAAATCATGATCTGAGGAATCTCCTCCCACCAGCAAATTCTGCTCTGTTTTATTTGTCTACCCTCAATGGGGACGCATAGTTCCTAAATCTCAGAGCCTCCCTTGTTAAGCAATCCCTTGGACCCTCCTAAGAATAACCCCTCTTTCTTTCTTAGGAAAGCTATTCTTTATTATTATTGTGGTGGTAAAACATGTACAACATGACATTCTAAGCATTTTTGAGTGTATTGTTCAAAGGCACTAAGTACACTCACATTGGTGCAACCATCTGTCATCCTTCTCCAGAACTTTTCCAACTTTCCAGACTGAAACTTTGTACCCATTAAACACTAAATTTCCCATTCCCCCGTCTCGCCAGCCCCTCCTACTTTCTGTCCTTATGAATTTGACAACTCTATGTAGCTCATATGGAGAAAGCCATTTTTAATGACTGGTTTTATTTTCTTAAAGCCCCTTATTTTTATTCTTCTACTGAAAATATCTATTGAGCACCTGTTTCATACCAGGTACCATGCCAGGCATTGGTGAGATGAAATGAGTAAAAGTAAACCCAGTCTCTGCCCTCGGGGAGATAATAGCCTAGTGGGGGAGGTCGATATTAATGGGACAATCACACGTTATGGTCTTTCACAAGAGAACACAAGATATAAAAGAGGAACACCTGCCACTTATCATTCCATGCCATGTGAAGCACACGCACCGTGAACAGCATTACTTCACCTCCTGCTTATGCTGATCTAGTACTCCTGCCCACTGATCCACGTCCATCTCTGGTTTCAGAAGATGCTCAAATATCCTTTCTGGCATAGACTCAAAAGAGCATTGAAGCTGAAAGGGGTCTCATCTATCTCAACCTGTTGTTTTACATCTACTTTTTTTTTTCTTTTGCCTTTCCTCAGTATTTCGGTGCCTTTTTACTTACTTAGCAATTACCAGGTTTTGTCCCATTGCTGCTGGTTGCACATAAGAAAGTGAGGTCTTGCCTTGACTTTGAGTTCTTCATTTTAGATCATTGTCCTGCCCCTGACATATACTTTCTAAATAATTTTTGAGAAAAAATGTGTTTTCAGGTTGAAGATCAGAAGCAAAAACAAAACAGTGTTCCTTCTACTCCTCGAGAGATATGAATTATACTCAGAGTAAGCATAAGCATAGCTTTAGAGAAAGTGGTTTCCTTTAGCCATTTAGCACAAGTTTACATTCTGGTTCTAAAAGCAAGCCAGAAGTCCTTGTTATTTAAAAAAAAAATTACTACATAAGCACATAGCCAGTAGGAACTGCCCTCCTTCTTTTGGTTTTCCTACTTTGGCTTAGCTCTGCCTTTATTTTCTTTTTCATGGGGACTTTGATCCAACTTCCTGTTCAGTCTAGGAAATCTCTGTGACACTCTGGTAGCCTCTGTCTGAACGCTTTTTCTGAAAAGGTGTTTTCTTTGAAAAGAATTTTATACTTTACTTGTGTTAAGAATCTCTTCCTATATTTAGCAAAGATATGCCTTCACTCAGTATCCAAGAATGCATCTGAATTGGCCCTCCTAGAACGACATAGATGTCTTACTGCTCTCCTCTTTTAGCAGCCTTTTAACTATTTGGAGAATTGGTGCCACAACCTCTCAGTCTCTTTCATTTACTAAAACCTCCAGGTCTTCATCTGCCTTGACTCTAGGACTTTTATCATCCTGGTCACCTTTTGGGAAGTCCCACTCCTACTGGGCTATAAGCTCCTTCACAGCAGGGACATTTGTTGATTTGAGGGTCATCCATGGCCAGGCAACTTCTTAATGACTTCTTTGGGTAACCTATGTCTCTCCAGAGAAGAATAATATTTAAGAATTGTCTGAAAATTTGCAACAAGCTTAGGAGAGAAACTTGAATAAAAATCCAGTCTAGTCTCCTCACTCCTCCCTCCCTTTAGGGGAGGAAATGACTCAACCAGCTGCTGGTTCAGACTGAGCATGCTCAACTCTGACTTTTTGAGGCCTCTCTTGTGGATCTGCCTTCCAGCGAATGTGTGTATTCACACTGGCTTTAAAGTCTGAAAAGCCCTGTACAGAAAGCCTGTGGTTGTCTAGCTGTGCACCCAAGTGTTGGGGTAGGCAGTTTATCCAAATCAGCGATGAGGTTTTAGGAAACACCCTAGAAAAGTCCAAGGGTTGTTCTCTAAGCCAGCTTTTACTAGTGATTGATTCCTGACTCCTGTGCCTCTTGTTCAGATGGTGCCAAACTCAGAAGGGAACCAAGGAATATTATTTTTTTTTACCCCCTACAATTCCTAAAGGAGAAAAATACTGTCCACAGAAAATAACACTACCAGATAATTTTTACTGACAATAAGAGAGAGGGAGTGTTATCAAATCTTTTTCAAGAATCATTTCAACTTATTAATGCTCCCCCTAAATATGTTTATTTCCAGGATTTATTTACTTTCAGATGGGAACTAATCAGTGGACCAGCATCTCCTTGATCTACACGATATATTTTTGTTAAAAGTGATGCTATTAGTTCTTTTTTTGTTTCTATAAGAACCAGATGTGACTATTGATTCATACTGAACTTTTAATCTGCTAAAATTTTCTACCTTCTCTATTAATGCCATTGACAAAATTGTTGAACACTGCAGAGTTTAGGACAAACTCAGATGTCTCCCTTAGGCAAGGCACACTGTCTTCCCGGTTGACACTGTTGAACTACCTAACATTCTTGGAGCATTTATACCCTGACCAAACTCCTTTAGTTCACATCTTTCTACCTACTGTAAGAGAGAGATCATGAATGTGTTTATCAAAGGACTTTTTGAAATCGCAATAAATTTTGCCTATGGCACTAACCTAGAATTATCCATTAAATAATCATCTCACAAAGTAAAATAAGGTGAATTTAATACAATTTTTCCTGAGTCAATCCATGTTGGCTCCTGGCACTTCTGCCTTTATTCTCAAAAGCAAATAAGCCTTCAGTTTTTAAGTCATTATAGAATTTTACAAAAATTCCTTTTTAATTAATTAATTTTTAAAGTTCAAATATGATTAACATAGTGTTATATTAGTAATGCATTGTATGGTAAGAGATGGTAGCTACACTTGTGGTGAGCACAGGATAACATATAGACCTGTCGAATCACTGTTGTACACCTGAACAACAGTACTTCAACTTAAAAAAACAATAAATTATAAAGCAAATGATAAAAAGGACCTACAATAAATATTTTTGATGCTGCCAACTGTAATTAAGCATTATTACTATGTGCCATTATTTTTTTCTTTTTTACAGTGATGTAATTTATCCAGGCAGGTGGATCCAGACAACTTTCTCTGTGTGGTGAGAGAGTATTGATTAACCTGTGGGTCTTATGTTCTACTCCATCTGAGCAACTGACCCCCCATATTAGTCTGGTTCTAAGTCTGTGGGGGGAGTTAAGTAACTGATTCTTAAATTTTTAAATTGTTTTCTCTATGATATGTTACCTCCAAACTGGACTCTCAGATAATGTATATTGAAGAGAACTTTGAAAACATAAATTTGTTTTATATTATTTGCTCTTCTTGGCATGCAACAACAAAATATCACTGTGCGGTGCGGGAATGATGCCTTCACTGACTGTGTGTCCCTGGCTCTGAGTCACACACGAGAGGATTGCTATACCTCCTTGCAAAAATGAACTGATTCTATGTAAGTATGTAGTTTAAATGAGCTCAGTTCAGAAAAGGCTTCCAAATTCCCTGCTTTTGTTGGCAGTATTTTCAACCTATGAGAATTAACTAGTACACCTGCATTTTAAACTGGTAAATCATTTCCCAGCTATCATTTCCTTTGTGGCCCAGGAAAGCCCCTAACTTACAGCCCGTTTATATGCAGCAGTTCCTTGTTCTCCTTTGGTCTTGGGGAAAAAGTCAACATGTCTGAAATTCAGGAGAATGGGGCTGCCTGCCCAGTTCTGACATTTCTTTCTGGGATTTGTGGAGGCCAAAATATTTGCTCTCTTTTAGTCTCAGTTTCCTCAACTGTGCAATGAGATTTGATCATATGATTGTTAAATCCCTTCTAGCACTTGAATGCTGTAACTCTAAATGTGGGCATTGCAAGCCTGCATCCTCTACCGAATAGTTCTGTGATGTTGTGGGAGTCTCTATATTCTGGGCGTCCATTTAACCTGAGGAGTTTTCAGATATTACTATGGATTTAGCTACAGTGCTCACCTTGGAAGTAAAGTACCATCACTAATCTGTCAGCAGTGCAACGGTCACTGCATTTACTAAATTGCCTAATTCCACCTGCTGCATTTGGGGATTTGAAAAATGAAAAGCACTTTATTAACTCCAAGAAAAAATCCTGTGATGAATATATTCTTTAATAGTCTGGTGGAATTGTCCTTTTTTTAAAAAAGTTTTTATTTAAATTCCAGTTAGTTAACATACAGTGTAATATTAGTTTCAGGTATAAAATATAGTGATTCAGCACCTCCTGGTGCTCGTCACAACAAGTGTACTGGTTAATACCCATCACCTAGTTCACCCATCCCTCCCCCCCCTTAACCATCAGTTTGTTCTCCGTAGTTAAGAGTCTGTTTCTTGGTTTGCCCCCCTCTCTCTCTCTTTCCCCCTTACATCCTTAAATTCCACATATGAGTGAAATCATATGGTATTTGTCTTTCTCTGACTGATTTAGTTCACCTAGCATAATACTGTAGCTCCATCCATGTCCTTGCAAATGGCAAGATTTCATTCCTTTCTATGGTTGAATAATATTCCATTATATAATATATATTTGCATATGTATACATATATTAGGTATACATGTATATACATGTATATGCATGTATATATACATGTACATATATGAGTATACATGTATATGTATGTGTATATATGTATACATATTATATATATACAAACCACAACTTCTTTATCCACTCATCAGTCGATGGACACTTGAGCTATTTCCATAATTTGGCTATTGTAGACAATGCTGCTATAAATATGGGGGTACATGTATCCCTTTGAATTAGTATTTTTGTATTCTTTGGGTAAATACCTGATAGTACACTTACTGGATTGTAGGGTAGTTCTATTTTTAACTTTTTGAGGAATGTCCATACTGTTTTCCAGAGCGGCTGCACTGGTTTGCATTTCCACCAATAGTGCAAGGTGGGGGGTTCCCTTTCTCTGCATGCTTGCCAGCACCTGTTGTTTCCTGTGTTGTTAATTTTGGCCGTTCTGACCCGTGTGAGGTGATATCTCATTCTAGTTTTGCTTTACATCTCCCTGATGACCAGTGATGCTGCACATCTTTCCATGGGTCTGTTGGCCATCTGGATGTCGTCTTTGGAGAAATGTCTGTTCACGTCTTCTGCCCATTTCTTAACTGGTTTATTTGTTTTGGGGGTATTGAGTTTGGTAAGTTCTTTATATATTTTGGATACTAACCCTTTGTCAGATATGTCATTTGTGATTATCTTCTCCCATTCTGTAGGGTGACTTTTAGCTTTGCTGATTGTTGCCTTTGCTGTGCAGAAGCTTTTTATTTTGATGAAGTCCCAGTAGTTTATTTTTGCTTTTTCTCCCTTGCTTCAGGAGACATATCTAGAAAGAAGATGCTATGGCTGACGTCAAAGAAGTAACTGCCTGTGTTCTCCTTTAGAATTTTAATGGTTTCCTATCTCACATTTAGGTCTTTCATCTGTTTTGAATTTATTTTTGTGCATGGTGTAAGAAAGTGGTCCAGTTTCATTCTTTTGCATCTTGCTGTCCAGTTTTCCCATCACTGTTTGTTGAAGAGATTATCTTTTTCCATTGGATATTCTTTCCTGCTTTGTTAAAGATTAATTGACCATATAGCTATGGGTTCATTTCTGGGTTTTCTATTCTGTTCTGTTGATCTATCTATTTTTGTGCCAGTATCATATTGTTTAATACTACAGCTTTGTAATGTAACTTGAAGTTTAGAATTGTGAGGCCCCAACTTTGCTTTTCTTTTTCAAGGTTGCTTTGGCTATTTGGGTCTTTTGTGGTTCCATACAAATTTTAGGATTGTTTGTTCCAGTTCTGTGAAAAATGCTATTGGCATTTTGATGGGGATTGCATTAAATCTGTAGATTACTTTGGGTAATATAGACTTTTTTGTTGTTGTTGTTGTTGTTACAGGCTCCACACCCAACATGGAGCCCAATGCAGGGCTTGAACTCACAACCCTGAGATCAAGACCTGAGGGAAATCAAGAGTTGGATGCTTAACTGACTGAGCCACCCAGGTACCCCAGGCAGTAGAGACATTTTAACAATATTTATTCTTCCAATTCATGAGCACAAAATGTCTTCTATTTCTTTGTGTCATCTTCAATTTCTTTCATCAGTATTTTATAGTTTCCAGAGTATAGGTCTTTCACCTCTTTAGTTAGGTTTATTCCTACGTATATTATTGTATTTGGTACAATTGTAAATGGGATTGATTCCTTAATTTCTTTTTCTGCTGCTTCATTATTGGTGTATAGAAATGCAGTAAATTTCTGTGTTTGATTTTGTATTCTGCAACTTTACTGAATTCATTTATGAGTTCTAGCAGTGTTTTGGTAGAGTCCTTTGGGTTTGCTATACAATGTATCATGTCATCTGCAAATAGTGAAAGTTTGACTTCTTCCTTGCCAATTTGGATGCCTTTTATTTCTTTTTGTTGTCTGACTGCTGAGGCTACAACTTCCAGTACAATGTTAAATAACAGTGATGAGAGTAGACATCCCTGTCTTGTTCCTGACCATAGAGGGAAAGCTCTCAGTTTTTCCCCATTCAGGACAATGTTAGTTTGGGGTTTTCACATATGGTCTTTATTATAGTGAGGTATTATTCCCTCTGAACCTACTTTTTTGAGGGTTTTATCATGAATGGATGTTGTACTTTGTCAAATGCTTCTTCTGCATCTATTAAAATGATCATTTAGTTCTTATCCTTCTTTTATTAATGTGGTGTAACACATTGATTGATTTGTGAATATTGAACCATCCTTGCAACCCAGGAATAAATCCCACTTGATCACAGTAAATGATTTTTTTGATGTATTGTTGGATTGGGTTTCTTGTATTTTATTGAGATTTTTTTGCATCCATGTTCATCAGGGATATTGGCCTGTAGTTCTTTTTTTTAGTGGAGTCTTTATCTGGTTTTGGTATCAGGGTCATGCTGGCCTCATAGAATGAACTTAGAAGTTTTCCTTCCTTTTTTATTTTTTTGTAACAGTTTGAGAAGAATAGGTACTAACTCTTCTTCAAATGTTTGGTAGAATTTGCCTGTGAAGCCATCTGGCCCTGGACTTTTGCTTATTGGAAGTTTTTAGATTACTGATTCCATTTCTTTGTTGATTATCAGTCTGTTAAAGTTTTCTATTTCTTCCTGTTTCAGTTTTGGTAGTTTATATGTTTCTAGGAATTTGTCCATCTCTTCCAGGTTGTCCAATTTGTTATCATATAGTTTTTCATAATATTCTCTTATAATTGTATTTCTGTGGTGTTGGTTGTTATTTTTCCTGTCTCATTTGTGATTTTATTTATTTGAGTCCTTTCTCTTTTCTTTTTGATAAGTCTGGCTATCCTTATCAAATTATTTTATTAATTTTTTTCAAAGAACCAGCTCCTGGTTTCATTGATCTGTTCTATTGTTTTGTTTTGTTTTGTTTTTTTAGTTTCTAGATCATTTATTTCTGCTCTAATCTTCCTTCTACTGGATTTAGGCTTTGTTTGTTTGTTTGTTTGTTTTTTCCAGCTTCTTTAAGTATAAGGTTAGGTTGTTTATTTGAGATTTTTCCTGCTTTTTGAGGTAGGCCTGTATTGCTATGTACTACCTCTTAGGACAACTATTGCTGCATCCTAAAGGTTTTGGACTGTTGTTTTTTCCTTTTCATTTGTTTCCATGTATTTTAAAAAATGTCTTCTCCTGGTTGACCCATTCATTGTTTAGTAGGATGTTGTTTAACCTCCATGTATTTGCGGTCTTTCCAAATTTTTTCTTATGTTTGACTTCCAGCTTCAGAGCATTGTGGGCAGAAAAGGTGGTATGTTTTCAATCTTTTTGTATTTCTTGAGGCCTGTTTTATGACCCAGTAGGTGATCTGTTCTGGAGAATGCTCCATGTGCACTTGAAAAAAATGTGTATTCTGCTGTTTTAGGATGGAATGTTCTGAATATATCTGCTAAGTCCATCAGGTCCACTGTGTCATTCAAAAGCATTGTTTCCTTGTTATTTTCTGTTTAGATGATCTTTCCACTGATATAAGTGGGATGTTTAAGTCCCCTACTATTCTTGTATTATTATCAATTCCTTTATATTCATTATTACTTGTTTTATATATTTGGGTGCTCCCATGTTGGATGCATAAATACAATGGTTATATCTTCTTGTTGGATTGCCCCCTTTATGATTATATAGTACCCTTCTTTTTCTCCTGCTACAGTCTTTTTTAAAGTCTAGCTTGTCTGATAAATATTGCTACTCTGGCTTTCTTTTGACATCCATTTGCATGATAAATGTTTCTCCATCCCCTCATTTTCAATCTGCAGGTATCTTTACGTCTAAAATGAGTCTCTTGAAGGCAGCATATAATGGGCCTTTTTTAAAAATCTATTCTGACATCCTAACTGTTTTGATTGGAAGGTTTAGCCCATTTATTCAAAGTAATTATTAATATGTATTTATTGCCATTTTATTACTTGTTTTGTCACTGTTTCTGGAGATTTTCTCTGATCCTTTCTTGTCTTTGTCATTTTTGGTCTCTCCTTTGCTTCAAAGAGTCCCCTTTAATATTTCTTGCAGGGCTGGTTTAGTGGTCATGAACTCCTTTAGTTTTTTTGTTTGTTTGTCTGGGAAACTCCTTATCTCTCCTTCTATTCTGAATGATAGCTTTGCTGGACAGAATATTCTTGGTTGCATATTTTTCCCATTCAGCATGTTGAATATATCATGCCACTCCCTACTGGCTGGTCATTTTTCTGTTGAGAAATCTCCAGCTAGCCTTACGGGTTTACCCTTATAAATTAAGAACTTCTTTTGTCTTGCTGCTTTAAGATTTTCTTTATTGCTGTATTTTGCAAATTTAATGGTAATATGTCTTAGTGTTGGCCTGCTTTTATTGATTTTGATGGGAGTTCTCTGTGCCTCCTTGATCTGGAGATCTGTCTCTTTCCCCCAAATTAGGGATGTTTTCAGCTTTTCTTCTTTCTTTCTTTCTTTCTTTCTTTCTTTCTTTCTTTCTTTCTTTCAGATTCTTTATTTATTTGAGAGTGAGAGAACACAAGTTGGGAGGAGGGACAGAGCGAGAGGGAGAAGTAGTATTTCTGCTGAGCAGGGAGCCCAACATGGAGCTCAATCCCAGAAACCTGGGATCATTACCTGAGCTGAAGGCAGATGCTTAACCGACTGAGCCACCCAGGTGCCCTGCTATTATTTCTGCCAATAAATTTTCTTCCCCCTTTTCTCATTCTTCTTCTGGGACTCCTATAAGATGAATATGAATATTATTATGTTCGATGGAGTCACCGAGTTTCCTAAGTCTATTCTTGTGTTGCATAGTTCTCTTTCTCTCTTTTGTTCAGCTTCATTTTTTTGCAGTATTTTGTCTTCTAGGTCACTAATTTATTCCTCTGCTTCTTCCAGCCTGATGTTCATTATATCAAGCCTATTTCCAATCTCATTTATTGCACTCTTCAACGCTAATTGATTCTTTTTTAAGTCTTTTCTCTGTGAAGGGTTTCACTGATGCTTTCTATTCTTTTTTCAACTGCAGTAAGTATGCTTATGATTTTTGCTTTAAATTTTCCATCAGGCATGTTACTTATATCTGTTTCACTAGATCTCTGGCCATGGCCTTATCTTACTCTTTCATTTTGGGATAAATTCTTCCATCTTCACATTTTGTCTAAGTCTCTGCCACCTTCTGTGTTAGAAAAGACATTATGTCTCCTGCTCCTGAAAGTAACAGCCTAATGAAGAAGAAGTCATGTAGTGCCCAGTGCCTGGCACTTCAGGGAGTGTCTCTGGTGTGTGCTACATGTGCTCTGATGTTGTGTTTTGGCTGCTCTATCCTTCAGGCTTGTCATCTAGAGAGGCTCTCTTGCTTGTTGTGGGCAGTTTTGGTCCCCTGCCTGCATGTGGTGAGTTTTAACTACATGTGCTCTG
Source organism: Ursus maritimus (assembly GCF_017311325.1). Lineage (NCBI taxonomy): Eukaryota > Metazoa > Chordata > Mammalia > Carnivora > Ursidae > Ursus > Ursus maritimus. Next base: position 52,712,026 of record NW_024423343.1, on the reverse strand, counting down.
GTCTGCTTGTGAAATGAAACCAGACACCACCTCCACCAGAACTGAGGCCCTGCAGAACTGTCTGGTTGGGAGACATGGTGTGGGCAGGAGTTTGTACTGGTGTTCAAGAGAGGGGCTGCTGTGCTAGGACTGAGTCAAGCTTGATTGAGAAGGGCAGTCCTGTGAAAGCACAGGGGTGTGGGACTTGGTATAAGCAAGTTAGGCAGCTAGTGTTGGCACTGCACTGCTTCCCATAGACGGCTCTCTATGCTGAGGAGTGGGGGAGGAAAAAGGTGTCATCCAGCTCCTTTGTTCCTGGAGAGGCATTTCCATAAACACTGACTCTCAGGGATTCACTCCACTCCAAGAAGAGTGAATAATCTCCCCCACTGTGTGGCCCAGGTGTTTTTCAGATTGCTGTTTCCATGCTGTCTGTCCCCAGGTTGTTTGCCTGCCTTCTCTCTAGGAGCAGGGCAGTGACCTCTGGGCTCTATTCCAGCCAAGCCTGCTGATCTTTTAAACTCCAGGTTTTGAGCCCTGCTGGTTGCAAGAACTCACAAAATTCAGCCCCTTTTGTTTTCCAAGCTGGTGTCTTTGGGGAAACGTTCTCTTGTGCATTCTCCTGTGTGCTCTTCTCTCAACCTTCTTTCCATCCACAGCACCCTGCCCTCCACAACACCTAAGATCTGTTTCTCCCCTAAACCACATTTTTTGTACTTCTTACCTTCTTTGATATGGCCTCTTCTCTCCCTTTAGTTGTAGAGTTTATTCTGTCAGGCTTCAGGTCAATTTTTGGGATATTTAGGATGATTTGATAGTTATTTAGTTGTGTTTGTGGGACAAGAGGAGCCTAGCTCTCTCCTACTCTGCTGCGATCTTCTTCTGACCAAACACTTCTGGAATTGTTCTTTCTGAGTCAAATAACTTTCCAAGGAAGATCAACACCATTTGGGTTGGACACAGAATTGGACACAATGATTCCCAGATAAGCTTTTTTTTTTTTTTAACTTGGTGATTTTTGATATCTGTCCATATGGTTTTTTGGGAAATCATTATATCTGACCCATTATATAAATGATAGAGACATTTAAACGGCAAATGTGATTGAGCTCTTTAAAGGAAAGATTACTGCCACCGTTTCATTTTGCTATCTGTGCCAACTGCACCAGAATGTATATGTGAGATGGTGTCAGTGAGAGTTCTTGACAGCTATCATTGTGGGCCTTCACTTTTATACTAAATAATAGATGACCTTTTAATTTATATTAAAATAAAATTGATTTCTCAATGAAAATAAACCTTGCTTTTTTATTTAAAGGAATCTGTTCCTTTAATTTTTTTCTAAGAAAAATAAATAAAAGCAAGAAAATCCATATTTACCAGGTATAAATGAGTGTGTTTGCTTTGGTAGCAATGACTTTCATGTCAATTCTTAGTAAATGGGTGTGGTTGACAGTGTAGATAATGTGCAGAATTTAAAAAATAAGTTGAATTTAGTATCTCTTAGAAACCTAGTTAAGAAGGGGCACCTGGGTGGCTCAGTCAGTTAAGTGTCTGCCTTTGGCTAAGGTCATGATCCCAGGGTTCTGGGATCGAGCCCCACGTCGGGCTCCCTGCTCAGTGGGGAGACTGCTTCTCCCTCTCCCTCTGCCACTCCCCCCTGCTTGTGCTCTCTCTCTCTCTCACTCACTCTATCTAAAATAAATTAATAAAATCTTAGAAAAGAAAAGAAACCTAGTTAAGAAAATGTGATGCATTGAATGTTATTCTTTACTATTTCAACTAGTTAGTCTCAATCAAGGGTGATTTTGCTCCCCAGGGAACATTTGGCAATGTCCATGGACATTATTTAGTTATAACAACTGGATGAGTATGTGGGGGGAGGGGGGGCTGCCACTGGCATCTAGTCGATAGAGGCCAGTGATGTTGCTAAATATACTATAATTCACAGGACAGCCTTCCACAACAAATAATTATCTGGGCCAAAATGTCAATAGTACTGAGATTGAGAAACACTGATAGACCAATCACAGTAACCAAAGACGATTTGATATAAGACTAAGATTCAATAAAGTGATCAAAGTTTGGCAGCTGTCCTTTGCTTCAGAGTAGAATCAGGGTTTAAATGCTTCAAGACCATCCCACAAAAAAGCCAGTTTGCATAATTATACTTGCTGCCTGGAGATTGTATAATTCCAAGAGACCTTGACATAGATTTAACCTGTGGAAAAGATTATGGAAGGTTATATAGAAGATCTAAGAATTGTACTGACTTCAAGGAAAGACAATCTTTCTCCATGAGATAACTATAAGTGGGGAGATATTTATTTTAAGTTCTCATGTCACAAGAAGTATACTTTATTAATTTGGGGGCAGTTGAAAATAATGTTGACTCTGTTCCTTCAGTTTCTTGGGAGAAAGAGAAACACTAGAAGCAAACTTGGCAAGGCAAAAAGATAGGAGCTAATTATAGTCCAGCATCTATGAATAGAGAGTGAGCAACTTATACTGAAAATCTGTAATGATGTGATTTAAATAATGCTTTTGAAATCATGAAACATTAGCATTTTGTGAATATTTGCAGTTTTTGCTACATGCTTAATTTATCTGTAATACATAGATTTTAAAGTAATTAAAATATTTCTCTACTTTAGTATTTATATTTCAGTTGGATTCTATGTTTTGGTATATGTACCTGGAAATACCATCTTAGAGATAGCTTTAGTGGAATAAGACACAAGCTAATTTCATGTATTAAGGTTTTCCAGTGGGTAGTATAAAACAACAGAACTATAGCTTGGTGGTATGATAGAGAGAAGTCAAATTTGAAATTAGGATTGACTATAACAAGTAAATGGGAAAGGCAGCTACAGGTGGGAGAAATAGAAGTGGTTTGGAGTGACAGTATGGTGACTGAATGGCTGTCCCAATACCACTGCACAATGCTGTGGTCCCACTATTAAATAGGAGGTGCTCGGAGGGAAATAGCATAGGTGGAAGAAGAAGGACTAAGTAAAAGATAGAAAGGAAGTACAGGATAAGGATACTCACATTGCATGTACATTGAAAGATTTGATTCAGATATATAAGAAGGCTTTAATTCACTTTTTTTTCAATGAACAAGGACTCTAACATCAAAACAAAATGAATAACTGAGATCACATAGTTGTCTTTACCTTATCCCTTTCTCCATTGAATAGTGTCTGCTTGTTTCTTGCTGGTTCTTTTAGCAGGTCGATAAAGTCATCATGGAAGTCTTCTAAATTCACATTTGTCTTCAAAATGTCTCCCTGCTGTACAAAGCAAAGGTTAGTGAGAGCCTGGGCCAGGAAAGTTGGAGGTACAGCGCTACACAATAACCACTTGGAAGAAAGCATAGGCAACTTGGAACCTTTCAGCGAATGTATTCCGCAAGAGACTGACTACTCCCATAATGTGATTTATAAAATTATCTTGTCAAGCTCACAGTTCCCCATCTACCTCACTCCTTTCATAAAATTCATTGCCAGTAAAAACTGGTTGTTCAAAAGCCCTGCCAGAACAAAGTCATTATTGCAGTAGGATATACTTGCAGGAGCGTTCTCTAGAGAAAGGAATCATTGTGCATGGCAGTCTAAGTCATTAGGAGAGTCTGGGGGAGCAGTGCTGAGGAAGAAATGTCTGAAGATTTTGGTGGAGAAAAGAGGAAATCCAGAGAATTTACATAAGCAAATGTTTGGGAGACTCATGAAGAGAGGAAGAAAATAACTGGGTATGGTAAAGAAAAAAAAAAGAGAGAACAAAGCGTTCTTCCTGTGGGTGACGACATTTTGCTCCTGTAGTTCATGGAGCTGCTTTAGTCATGGAAGTACAGGGGTTTGCTGCTGGGGAGCCCCTGTGAGGGCTCAGAAGACCTTGTAAAGGTGAAAGGAGCCTCAGGTACACCAAGTTTAGGACGATGGATTATATCATACCAGAACATTCTCTATTCCACCTGGAACAGGGCCGTTAGATAGGCCTTAAAGAAACAGCACACTCCTCAAAGTGCATGCACTGCTCTATGGACTCAGAGAATTAACAGGGAGAGATTCAGGTTTTAGTCTACTCTAAAACATAAGCTGGTTGGTGTTAGTGGATAAGTTACTCTGCTTAAGTACACACTTGTTATCTAATTTCCAAATGGCTGCTGTTGTGGAAAGAATGCTAGATTTTGAACTGTATTTAATTCTAGATTACACCACTACTGATGGTGAGGCCCCAGGCAAAGCAATTTTTACGTTCTTTGAACTGTACCTCTAAAACAAGGAAAACGGGGCACCTAGGTGGCTCAGTTGGTTAAGCATCCAACTCTTGGTTTCAGCTCAGTTCATGATCTCAGGGTTGTAAGATCAAGCCCTGCATTGGGCTCCACACTCAACACTGAATCTGCTGGTGCTTCTCTCCCTCTGCCCCTCCCCCCTCTCATGTGCTCTCTCTCTCTTCCCTCCCCCAGAATAAATAAATAAATAAATAAATAAAATCTTCAAAATAAATAAAATAAGGAAAACAACATTTGCCTTACCACCATCATGAGGTTATTTGGAAATCACTGAAGTAATACATATGAAAAGCCTTTGTAAATCTCAAATTGTTACACAGAGAGAAAGGATTATTATCACTATTTCAGCCTTGATAGGGTTCCTCGGCCTATTTTTAATAACCCCTACAAAAGAGCCATAGCATCAACCTTAAAAACATAAAAACTAGACATTTATGCTCTCATGCAAATATCTGTACAGTATTAGTAAGCATTCTTTGACAAGCTTTTGTTCAGGCTCTGACTTGTAAGAGCCTTGCTGTTGCCCATAACCCCTGCCAGAGAGGCCCTTCCTCATTTTTATATCCACCCAAATCTAACCTTTTTGAGCTACTGAATGATTCTTCTTCTCTGTAACAATCCTTTGAGTTTTTAACTACAAATGCCAAAACTCTTTCTGGAGAATTTGCTTTAGGCAAAGCACAGTGTTAAATGTTGTGTGGGACCCTGATCTGAACAGAGCCATAGGGTTTCCTCAGGTGCAATCAAGTAGGTGGGTTGGGGTAGTGATGGTAGTTACATGTGATGGTTATAGTAGGAAAGAACACAAGTGTTCTGGGGTATCAGAGAGGCAGGGACACAGCCTGAAAAGGAGTTGCAAAGGAGGCAACATTTGGGTTTGACTTGGAGAGATGGTAAAATCGAGATAAACAGAGAGAGAGGGTCATGTACATGAAGTCTTAGAAGCAGAAAACTCAGGAATGTGGTGAGACAGGGACCTACAATGAATATAGAAACACACTAATTTGGAAAGACACTCCGCCTCTGAACATTGGAGGCCTTGAGTTTCAACTTTATTTGGTAAGCAATGAAGAGTTTGCAGTGAAGTACTTTGAGTGTAAAAACGATAATAGCATTTAGGAAGGGTCTAGGAAGGGTAATCTAGCTAGAGTGTATAACTAGGAGGCTTCTGACTAGAGCAAAAGAGAATCCAAGTGATGGGTTGAAAATGAGAAAAAGATGGGGCGCCTGGGTGGCTCAGTCATTAGGCATCTGCCTTCAGCTCGGGGTGTGATCCGGGGTCCTGGGATTGAGCCCCGCATCGGGCTCCCTGCTCCACTGGGAGCCTACTTCTTCCTCTCCTACTCCCCCTGCTTGTGTTCCTCTCTCTCTGGCTGTCTCTCTCTCTCTGTCAAATAAATAAATAAAATCTTAAAAAAAAAAAAAAAAGGAAAAGAAAAGAAAATGAGAAAAAGAGGGTGCAATCCTGACTAAGGGGTGTGAAATGAATAGGGAATGAGGAAGTGGGCAGAGGGAGTGGCAAGAGCTTTCAGAAAAATGGCCATGAAGGTGAAAAGCAGACAGGGATAAGACAGTAAACTTTGGGGGCGCCTGGTTGGCTCAGCTGTTAAGCGTCTGCCTTCAGCTCAGGCCATGATCCCAGCGTTCTGGGATCGAGACCCGCTTCGAGCTCCCTGCTCGGTGGGAAGCCTGCTTCTCCCTCTCCCCCTCCCTTTGCTTGTGTTCCCTCTTTTGCTGTCTTTCTCTGTCAAATAAATAAAATCTTAAAAAAAAAAGAGTAAATTTTGTTAATTGGATCTCACTTGAAGATGTACAACAGAAATGGGAGGGCTGTGTAGATAATAAAGAGCAAAGAGTCAGAGGAAACAGTGATTTGGAAGTCAGGAGAAGAAACAGATCCTTAGAGGGTTGGGTGGAGGTGGAGAAGAAATGATTGTTGTTAAAAAAGATAATACGCATATGGCACATTCATACATTACTGGTGGCTTTAAAATTATAAAATGTTTATGGAATGTAATTTAACATATGTATATTAGAAACATTAACAACGTCATGCTCATTTACCTAAATCTCTGGAGAGTTTATGGGTAGGGTACAATACAAGAGAAAAAAAATTTTATGTGCGAAGATGTTCATTGCAGTGTTATATAGAATGGTAAAAAAGTTGAAAATCTAGTTTCTTAAGGAGTAGAGATAATTCGGTCACCCCTCACTATTTTGAACAGACTGAGTACTCAAATTTATGACATGGAAATTCATACAGAAAAAATGGTTGCTAGAAATATAATTCTTCCGTGAACTATAAGAGCATCCTTATGTCTCGATACCGACAATGATCACAATAATTATAAGTGTCTTCACATTTCAAATCTTTGGGTTATTCTGTGATTAGGTTCGCCTATTCACTCCATTGTACAGACCAAGAAACTGAGATGCAAAGAGATGAAGTAATTTACCCCAAATCACAAATCCAATAATTTGGAGAATTGGTATTCCTCGGCAGCTGTGTTTTATTCTAAAGCCTATGCTCTTAATTACCTCACTATTCTCTCCATCCTAAGTAACCAGTTCTTTCAGCCAGTTGTTAGAACAGTACTAATGAAGCTAGTTTTCACAAAATACAGACAAAACAATATACGCATTTCTCTCCTTAACTGGATTTGCCTAGGCATTAGATATCAACATATTTTCTTTCTATTCGATAGTCCATCAACTTTTATTTCATGAAGGATGCTAATGATTAGTTTAATACTTCCACGAAGCTAAATGTTCAATAAATATAATACCTGAAGATTTAGTTTTATTTTCTCTGGGGCCACAATTTGGAAGGGAAAAAACCTTCCATTTATTATTTGGGAATGAGAACATAAGGCTACTTAATACAGACTTTACTTTGATTTTAATGGCACACATTTATCCTTTAGGATGTGATCCATGAAAATGTAAATGAGACACCTTAATTGTGTTTAGCCCTCCTTCCCAGCAATATTTTTCTCTGCAGTGATGGAAAAGAAACAGAATTAATTATCAGAAACACCCAGATAATTATGTTAGAAAGCTGTGAAACAAATGTGCACATTATGTCCCTTGAGAATTTCTATTAGAACATCTTTGCACTAGAAGACACTTATCAACACATTTTTATTTATATCACTTGAAAATACATATTCTGGGAAGAAGAAATTACCTTCAGCTTTTCTTCAAGCTCTGTGAGAGAGACACATAATTCAGTGATAGATTCAAGAACCTCTTTGTGTTTTGCCACTATTTTCTCAGCGTATTTCTGCCCGTCTTCAAAACCTGGGGAGGAGAAGGGACAAAATACTATTTCTGAGGTCAAATCCTTATCAGAAAAAAAAAAAAATCCCAGGCATTAATTCACCTCCCCAGCATCTGGTGTAAAGGCTGGTAGACAGTAGGCGCTACCACGGAGTGAGTCCTTATTATTTGACTATGACTAAGCACTTTATATGCCTTAATGTAATTCTCCTTGGATTCTCTAGGCTCTAGTGCATTTTACAAATGAGGAAACTGAGGCTCAGAGAGCCTCTTTAGGTTACCCAGACAGTGACTGCAGGAGCAAGGATTTGAAACCGGGAATACAGACTCCACAGTTGAGACTAAGCTATATTTCACGTTGTCACGGGCTGAATTATGTCTCCTCCAGAATTCGTATGTTGAAGCCTCAATCCCCAGTATCTCAGAATGTTATCACTTTGGAGATAAGATCTCTAAAGAGGTGATTAAGTTAAAATGAGGCCCTGAGGATGAGGCCCTAATTCAGTAGGACTGGATCCCACTGGTATAAGATAAGGGAGAGACACCAGGGTGAGCGTGTGCACTGAGGGATGCCCATGTGAAAACACAGCAAAAAGACAGCCAGCTGCCAGCCAGGGAGAGAAGCCTCTGGCAACACCAACCCTGTCAGCACCGCGATCTTGTGATCTTGGACTTCCAGCCTCCAGAACTGTGAGGAAATGAATTTCTCCGGTTTCAGCTGTCCAGTCTGTGGTAGTTTGTGATGTTAACCCTAGCAAACCAATACACACTTTGCATACTTTTCCTACTGCGTTTACTGTAACATGGCTTCTAGGTCTAGGCTGTGGATTCCTGAATGAAGGAACTAAGTTTTATTTGTCTTTATTTCAGCCACACCTCCTCACACATAACTGGTACTCAAAAAATTTTTTTGAGATAAATTTATTTCCATTACAGTTCTGGGTCCAGTGGTGCTTGGGAGGCCTGTAAGACTTAATACAATATTCCTAAAGCTTCTTACTTATTGCAAATTCTAAAAATTGCATAGCTTCCATACTGAGCAGATGAAGATTCATGCCATTTATTTGTCCAAGGTTTTCACTCAGTGATTCATTTATTCACCGCATATTTGTTAAGCACTTAGTATGTATCATGAAGCAGTAAACTAGCAGATAAAATCCCTTCTCTCATGGAGCTTACACTCTGGTGTAAAAGCCAGACAACAGACAAAAAACTATACAACCTGTCGGTTGGTGACAAGGGCCAGGAACACAAAGTGGGGTGCAGGCTATGCATGAAGGGACGGGAATTTAACTAGTGTCCATCTTTGTGAGTACTTACTGTGTCCTGAAATGGAATAGGCACTCAAATACAGTGACAAAATATGCTTCCCTTGCCCTCAAGGAGCTTATGGTCAGTAGAGAAGACAGATGAACAAGTAATTTCGCTGTAGTGTAGAAAGTACAAAAATAGAGGGAACCATACACAATGCTGTGGAAGCAGAGGATGCTCACAATTTTTAGTACACTTCTGCAGTAACTGCAGTAAAAGTGAGACATCACAACTGTTTTCATTAATTTTTCAATCTATATGTTATTATTTTTATGTTTCTATCTTTTTCCCTTGGAAAAGCATCAATAATTTATTCTCAATAATTTAATATTAGGTAGTACAGTATATATGGTTCTACACATTTTTGTGGCTACCCATGGATAGAGATTTAAGTCACATGAGAAGATATCCCCCTGGCAGCAATGTGGGCAGCCAGCTGAAGCATTTTGTGACACCCGTTGCTGTCTTCTTTCTGAGCTAGATTTGCCTGGCCACTGAGGACTACCCTTGGTCTACAGGAATAGTATCAGGGGATTCATGAAACTTATCCCTCAGCACCCCCAAGGGCTGTCATCACCCCGGAGGGTTTCTTAAATGAGGGCCTCCTTTAGAAAGATCCCTGAGACTGACAACCGTATTATCTTTCCCGGTCATGGAGAAGAGAAAAGCAGAAGCAGTGAGATGATAATTTGAGTTCTCTTGTTTATTCCACAAGGGAGAGGAAGGCAAGGGAACAGTTCCTTAAATCCACTAACCAAACCATCTGTTTCTTAAATCCACAAACCACACCCCTCATAGAAATATGAGGCCTGTAGACGTCGATTTTAGCTTAACACCCACTTAAAGTATTATGGGAATTTTGCATGGTTTTCAAGAAACACCCTTGTGGAAATGAGGTTTTGTTTTTTGTTTTTTGTTTTGTTTACATAAACTGAGCATTGTTCTGGTTTTATTACCCTGGGGATGATCAACAGGAAGAGCCGAGAAAAGAGAACAAAGAAGGAGGGTTTACAAAAGATAGTTAAAATCCAAAGGCTTCCATTCCTGCGGGCAGAAGTTCCTTCCTCTATTCCCTACTGTTTACTTTGTAGATACAGAGTCTCTTGCCTGAATAATTGCTGTAGTGAGGACCCTGAGGGCTTGCCATGCTCTGCTTTCTGCTGGGTTAGGTTCACCATAGATTTGTTCAACGGCAAATTGCTGGATATTTTAAAAGAGACCTCACCATATAAGCGCTGAGCCAGGTCGTTGATCTCCTGAATCCTTTCTTCTTGCTGAGGCACTGAGGGCATGATATACTTATTGAACTGCTGGTGGAGAATTTCCACAGCTTCCTTTGTCGTGCACTCTGTGGAATATTTTCCAACTCTTACAACTGTGGCACTTGCATCTTCATACCAAAAGTGACACTAAATTAAAATGGGATAAAACATAGATTAAAGAGACACCATCCTTCTAAATTTCTTCATTTTGACCACTGGAGTATCAAATTTCAATTTCCTCAAACTTTATAATCACATTAGTTTGAACTTTCTAAGTCATAATAAGGAAAATGTCAAAATATGATCATAGGCTTGTGCACTAGGGTATTAGAGTTAGATAGGAAAATAAAAGTATGGAAATTCATTTGATTTTCCTGCTTTCTTAGATTTGCCTGAAATATACTTCTTAAGAACATTGCAGACTTACAAGAACAGGAAATATAAAAAGCATATGGCACTAAAAAGAATTCAAATATCAGCTAAAAGAAAAAGAAAAAAGCCCAAATATACAAAATCTTGCCTAAATAATTGAAATAATTAACACTACATGGATAAAGTACTTCCTGATTAACACTCTAATAAATAAATTCTCTTTTAAGAATGAGATTTAGTTAATGGGTTGAGGAAGTATCATCTAAAGAAAAGCAGTTGACTTTTTTTTTTTTTAATAGAAGGTACTCAAGTCATGCTTTCAAAGCACAGTGGAGAATTGAGACAGTTTCTCACCAAAAATACTAAATAACTGTGATGGAAGGAATGTGTCTGACCAAGGCCAGAGCAATTATGATGAGTGAGAAATAGAAACACATGACTCTGTTAGATGCTGGCTTTAAGTGCAGCCACGGGGCCACAGCGAACCTATCGCTCAAACAGAGAAGAATGATCATCCGCATCTTCCTTACTGCGGTGTTAAATCCAGAAGCTGCTGCATCCGTGGTAAAAAGAGACATTCTGTGTCACAGAACAATGCGCCACAAAGAACTTCAGGTGTGGAATTTCTTCAATATGAAGTGTGCAACTAGTAACTTTAACTTGTCAAATTTCATATAGTTTATGCATACTCTACCATTTATCCTCTTGACAAAAACAAAAATAACCCCAATAACAACTTTTGTACCTGAAATATCCCAGTATCACATTTCTTTCTAAACATTTTCAAATTCTGTGAAATAAATATGTAATTTTGAATATTTTAAACAGATATCCAGCAATGAGCGTAATTCCATGATGGTTAAACATCTTGAGTTGATGGAGTTAAGGAGAAATGAGAAACTCTCACATGTTGCTGGTAAGAGTAAATTAGTAAAATCTTTCCGAAGAACAATTGGACGATGCAATCGACCTTGTAACACTCATCCCCTTTGGTCCAGCAATTCTACTTTAAGAAATTATCCTAAGGCAATAATCATGAAAAGGAGGATGATGCATAGATTTAATGACAAAATTAACTGCAGTAGCATTGTATTAAAGTGGCGGAGCAATGTTTCAAAACATTATGTATGGACAGCATTACAACAAGAAGAGGATACCTCTTCTGTCATCTCCTGGAGATGTTCGGTCAGGTCCAAATTCATCTTGTAATCCGTCACAACTTTGTCAAACTCATCCACATGTTTTTGTAAATCCTTCATGGTTTCCAAAAGACCATTAACTTTGTTATTTGGATAATTTAAGTAAGAATCGGAAGTTTTATTCTCAACTTTTTCCATTTTCTTTTTCAAAGCCTGTACAAAAAAGAAACAGTTTTAAAAATAAGATTCAATTTTCATTTCTGAAGCTAGCTAGTGATTACATATTGAGAGAAAAACTTGGGGAAATTTTTGCAGTTTCTCCATGTTAATATATTAAAATCATAATGATCACAAGTGTATTTTGGAAAGAATGGGTTTTCTTCCACATAGTTTATTGATCCATCATTAAAATCATATAGAAAATTCCCTATAGGGGCACCTGGGTGGCTCAGCCATTAACTGTCTGCCTTCGGCTCAGGGTGTGATCCCAGGTCCTGGGATTGAGCCCCTCATCGGGCTCCCTGCCCCGCTGGGAGCCTGCTTCTTCCTCTCCCACTCCCCCTGCTTGTGTTCCCTCTCTTGCTGACTCTCTCTCTCTCTCTGTCAAATAAATAAATAAAATCTTTTAAAAAAAGAAGAAGAAGAAGAAAAGAAAATTCACTATATACCAGGTCCTATTCCAGATTTTGAGAATGATATTATGATTTCAAAAAAGACAATGATCATAAAATAAAATATTTTCTTGTCTTCAGGAAGCTCACTGTCTCCTGGGAAAGATATTCAAATAATCTAACTGGTTCATGTGGTAATTGAGATAGTGTAAGGGGTTCTGAGAGCAGTGGAGGAAGTTCCTGACATAGGCATGTGCAAGGAAAGGAAAAGGGGTGTATAAAAGGTGTGTACATGCATGTGCGTGTGTGTGTGTGTGTGTGTGTGTGTGTTGTGGGGAAGAATGGAAGCAAGAGGCTGGGTAGGTTTGGTAGAATCCATTCTAGAGCTGCCTCAAGAGATAAACTAACTTATACATTTTACATGAGGAACTTAACAGTTACAAAGGCGGAAAACTACCTTCTGAATCCCAATACTGCAAAAAAGCCCAAGGGTTAGACATCTAGAATTGAAATGCAAGCTGATTTTGTAATAATTGTAGTGGTGCATGCACGCGCATACACACAGACACACACAGATACACCACCTGCACTTTCTCTTTACCTGTATTTTTTCGGCATGTACATCAACTTGTTGAATTTGATATTTAAGGGCCTTCAGATTCCGACCTTTTTCATTTTTCTTCGTGTAATTAAACTTCAAATTATTGAATTTCTTTTTGATATCTTTGAATGACTCTTTGAGCTGCAGTTCAATAAAAAGAAAGAGGTTATTTCCTTAAAAGGAAGACACTAATATTGACTTGTAATAAATGAAAAAATCTTAACACTTCAAAATATTTATAATCAAAATGTATTCAGTGATTTTTCAATAGGAAACAAGTTTGCTAAGCAAACACATAATAGGAATTTAAACGTATCCCAAAAATATAAATCGTTCTTTATACTTTTTGACATGTAATTTTTTTTAGAGAGGGTGGGGGAGGAGAAGAGGGAGAGGGAGAGGGAGAGAGAGAATCCTAAGCAGACTCCATGCCCAGTGCACAGCCCCATGCAGGGCTTGATCTCAGGACCCTGAGATCATGACCTGTGCCAAAATCAGAGTCAGATGCTTAAGCGACTGAGCTACCCAGGTGCCCCTTGATTTGTAATTTATGATTAGATTTGTAAGTATACACCATCCTTTGACTTCCAAACAAGACAGTTTTTAACATGTCATAGATTATCAACAACTCTAATTTTCTTATTTGTAGTTATCTGACATTACGTTTCCCATTCATTCTGTTCTCTGTGTGCTAGCATTTGCCCCAGATCCTTCTGCCTCCCGAGGCTCTCTTACAGTATTAGGCATGAATCTATTAGGCTCCAATGAGCTGTTCCTGTTGCAGAGATCAATGAAGGGTTGACATTCAGACCACCGAGGACATTAGTGGGATAGAAGAGGAGACAGACCCACTATGAGATTTAGTAGGAAAAATACTTTACTTGCCCAAATCCAGCTAAAAAATTATTTTTTATGAGCAGTTTCCAGAAGAGATTTCCTTCTTAGATACAGGCCACTAACTTCAGATGTCCTTCCAAACCAGAAAGTAAAGTGACAGTGTCACCACTGGCAGTGCTAACTTGTGTATAAACAGAGCATATGGCAATGAACCGAAAGTAGGGCGTGCATTATGACAGCCTTAAGAACACACAGTTCAACTTTACCAGTGAACCAAAGCTCTAAGCAGTCCAGTTCCATTAAACACACCACTTTCTGTGCCCTTTTCCATATTCAAGAAAGATAAACATATTGACAGGCAACTCTCTATATTATCAGCAAAGAGAAGTACAGAGAAAACAAACCTTCTCAGACTATGTGGAAGCATTTAACAGCAAAAAATGAACAATGTCATGGTTGATAAATTTGAGCTATGATAAGAAAAGTCAGAAACACACTAAAATTCTTTTCAATGACAGCAAATAAATTATTTGGAAGGAAATAAAGGCCGTATACATGCTAGATTTTAGACTTGTAATACATAAAAAACGTATCTGCCCTAAAAAAATTTGCTTCTTCAAAATGCTGATTTCAAATTCTGCATATTGTAATAACAGAACCTTGACCGTATCTTTAACATTTTTTGGAGACAATTATCTATAAAGGCCCTAGCAGACTTGCATACATGGAAATTATTATGTTGATGCAATTTTTGCCTCTGACACACCTATACTTAATCAGTGTTGTTTATTGTATATGGTAAATGAAATTGTTGAATACTAGTTTTAAGCTACCAATTAAGCCAACCACAGAGACCATATTAAACATTTAAATTGATAAATCAGTAACATTCTAGAGAGGTGGAAAGAACTATAGTTTCAAAATTTGAAAACTTTTTCTCCATTAGAACTCACACAAATATTTGAGATCATATTCATTTGGTATACTTATGAAATAACCAACTAATATTTAAATTCTTTGACATTCAGTGTTTTAATATGCACATGTTTGATTTTAGTAGGAAAAGACAAATGGGATTGAGATATAAAGGGACTACATCCTGAGTTACTCACATAAAACTGTGGCAGGAACTCTTCCCCCAGTGTCATAATCTGCAACTATAGGTGCAATTACTACCACATCTGAGGGAGGCCCCAGTAGAGGGTTGTTGTTAATGGGTACAGAATTTCTGTTTGGGATGATGAAAAAGTTCTGGAAACGGATAATGGTAATGGTAGTAGACAATGTGAATGTACTTAATGTCGTTTACCTGTACCCTTAAAATGGTTACGGTGGTAAATTTTATGTTATGTGCATTTTACCACCATTAAAAATATAATTTTTATTTTTAATAAAAATAAACAGAATAAAAGAAAAGGGAAAATATATGTCCTGTCATTAATATGTATCCATTGGAAAATACAATTTTATATTCTTTTTTCTCTTACTGGAACAGGATATACATTACAAACTTCAGTCTAGAGAAAGGAAGAGGGGCTCTGTCATCGATCTGACAATCACTGGGTTACATCTGCTTGTTTCAACGGGAAAGATCAACTTCTATTTGAAAACTATGTGATGAACGGAGAAAGGCTGAGCCCGAACACTGTAATTCTAAACCATGAAATTTTAAATCTACTTTGGATCAAAAAATTTAAGACCGTTAAATGAGCACAATTTTATTTCTGTGGCTTCAGAATGTATGCACTTCCACTGAAGATGATTTATAAGAGCAAAGAGTGTTCGTAGTGCTGTGGGTATATGAAATGGAATCAGCTTCTTTCTGACACATGAGCACCTTTCACAAAGCTGCTGGCACTTTTCTCTCTCGGTCCCACTGGGAATGCATTTTAAATCTTGTGCCTTCCCCAGCTTGAATTGAGGACTATTGCAGATACAAGTGGAAGGCAGCATGAATGAACTACCTTTAGCAACTAGACTTTCAGGAAAACCCGACCATGCCTGCACTGTTTACCTGCACATTCCAACATGAAAACTTCACTTCCCATCTAGTCCCCATACAACTTGTCATCATAGTTTTAAAGGAACTGAGTGCCATGGTTGCTTGGCTATGGGATCATTGTTCCTGCAGCTGTTTCTAACTTTAGTTAGCTTGTCAACAACAGGGAATGGTGGAGATGGCAAGACAAGTGCTCAACCAGAGCACGTGAACAGAAAAAACCCCCACAGCGGGGGCAGGATAGTTCACCCTACTCAAAAAATTTAAATGTTGTTATAATCCATATTACCAAAATTTCTAAAAGTCTTTAAAAAACCAGGAGGATTTTTTTTTTTTCTAATGAATAATGTGATTTCCCGGTCTTTCCACTTGTTTGGCTCCTCCAGATTTGTTATGGAGTCAGCAGACTAAGTTAATAGAGCTGTACTTAGGAATAAAATGAAGACTTTAAAATGGTAGTTCTTCTGAAACTAGCAGAACGCACATCTTCACCATATTTCCCAGGGAGCAGTAAGCTTCTCTCAGGGTTAGGAATGCACAAAGCTTCTCTGAGAAGAAGCAGAAGCAAGAAGAGGCTGAGGACTACAAGGCAGGGTTGCTATTCTTAGTCTTGACTAAGTCGGTTGAGGCTGCTTTGGCATAAGAATGTTACACACTGTGAGTCTGGTGCTGGCAAGGCCAACTGATGTGAGGGACATGGGACATTTTAAAACTAAGGAAACACACTGAAAACAAAAGACTTTCCGGGCCCCAGGGTGGATCACTCAGTTAAGTGTCTGACTCTTGATCTCAGCTTGGTCTTGATCTCAGGGTCCTGAGTTCAAGCCCCACATTGGGCTCCATACCCGGCGTGGAGCCTACTAGAAAATGAATAAATAAATGAAAGATAAAGTGTTCATTGGAACTATGGCACAGGTTTGGCCAGATGCAAAAATACAAAACAAATAGTCCATTTCTCTTCGTGTCTACTTCACGAGCTTCATTTCTTGCTCATCCTTTTGCTCACTCCAGAAATAAGTTTTCTGATGCTCATTTTCCATAACAGAATGCTTCACAGTTATCACCTCCCAGGGATGCTTGCATTTGAAATGAAAGGATCCAAAGATTCACAATTCAACCTGAATTATTTGCTACGATTATTATGGCTAGAATATTAAGCCTAAATCCTGGAGAGACTCCGGAACAAGGCTCCCTTGGCCTCCTTTCACTTGGCAACTGTGCGGCTGTCCTCCTGTGCTCAAGGCCAGCGCTGTGACAGCAGAAGTGGGACAGCCTGCAGAGAGAAGACGGTGGCTCCGTTTGACAATGTGTCTCAGCAATGGCTCTTGTCTCCACCCTGCAAGTTCTGTGTGTTCATATTATGTTTGCTTTATTTTCTGGACATGATAACTATGATTTTAAACTTCAGCTCTCTATCTTCTTCAGGAAAGAGTCACTTCGCAGATATGAAACACCAAAATTGTAACACATTTTACCTGCCTATGGGATGGACATTTTCAGAACAAATACATCTTTTCTATTCTCTTATGTATACCCTCTGAATGGACCCATGGTGTGGCCTGGTCGTGACTGGCTGTGACTTGAAGTCCCATGGGCTTTAATTCACTCTGGGCTCCACGTTCCTTGAGGGCTTTTACATGTTTATGGTCCAGTATGCAGTAGCCACATTGGCAATATGTGTTGAATGATGATAGTTTAGTCTTTTTTCTTAAAATGACGAGTTAGGGTTATTGATCTGGAAAATAATAATCCCCCGTACCATAGCACAGTGCAGCCTACCATGTGCACTCTTTATCTGCCTCTTATCCTGCCAGCGGGGCACTCCCCATGATCATTGTGTCAACAGCAAAGTGCTATACATCAGGAAGTTCGATTTCATTAGTCAGATATGTATCTATTTCCCTTTTCTAATTTGCTGTTTCTCATCTGCCTTGTATCCCTGGAACTCAGATGACCGACTTATCCAAATTGACAAAAAAATTTGTGTAACTGGAACATGAGACTCTGACATATGGAATAGGCCTATATATACACCAAGTCCTTTTCTGCTTCCTTCCTGATGGGTAGGATGTTGCTACAGTATAAAAATTTCAGGCTGAAGTAATATAATTATATGAAAGCTTCTGTTTGCAAAACTTATTTTGAGAGAATGGATACCAACCCAGTTCTGTCATTGCTGTTTTTTTTTTTCAGCAAAGTAATTGTGACCCATAATGAGACTCCAGTTACAAATTTCCATTAGCATTATGTTAATGTAAAAGTAATTTTTTTGGTCAGGTTGCAGATAGAAAACATGCTTAATATTAGCTTATTACGTTTCTAAATGAAGACATGTAAAAGAATAAGTAATGATGTTCTGTCACGTTTTACCACAGAGAATGTCTGTAATGCTTTGTGTATTAACAGCTTATTTATGCTGCCAGGCAAGAAAATATACAGTGAAATTCAACATTCATGCATACAAATGTATCTTTGTGTGAAATGAGTGGAAAACAACAACAACAACTCCACGAAATCTGGCAGTCTGAAGGCTGTGAAGGTAGACATGGAGAAAATGAGATTTTACAATTTCCTATGTTTTATGTAGTATATGAAGTGAGAAAATAATAATATTTCACCCAAAGATAATCAAGGCACAGAACCATGGTTCTTTGTCTTTAAAGAATATCACATCACATAAAAAAAGAATCGCATTTAAAACATCTCACTTTATTTTGCCTTGAGGTACCGAGCCCTCTGCCAGGGGCCTTTAGTGCAGTCATAACCGTGTAATTTGGTTAGGGCATCATCAAAAAGTAATTTGGGTTGAAATGACCAGATGAACTGTGCTGCTGTATCAGAGCATCCAAACAGCTTGTCAGGGCTATGCCAGGGAGCGCAGAGAAAGGGTACGTGGTGCATCAGACCATGTCGTGGTTGAATGGGCTAAAGCAGTGAGTGACTGGGGACTCTGAGTTTAGCAAGTGACAACGTGTTGGTGCCCAATTAAGCCTGAAGACCAATAGATGAGCTTTTGGCCCAAAGCTGACTCCTCAACACACCATGAATGGTAGCTCTGCAGTCCTGGAACACACCGCTCAAATGCAAATCGTACACACCTCAGGTTTCTCTTCCTAAAAAGGAAGATGTATTGAAGTCGGTATCTTCCCAAATCTATTTCCACCCAGAGTCTGTGGACTTCCAAGAAGCACTTGGAAGCACATTGGAGGCAAAGCAATGTGTTTCCAAATCAACTTAAAAAATAAAATGAATTGGGGAGCCTGGGTGGCTCAGTCGGTTAAGCGTCTGCCTTTGGCTCAGGTCATGATCCCGGGGTCCTGGGATCCAGCTCCGCTTCAGGCTCCCTGCTCAAGGGGGGAGCCTGCTTCTCCCCCTCCCCCCTGCTCATGCTCTCTCTCTCTTCTCTATCAAATAAATAAATAAAATCTTTAAAAAAAAAGCAATGTTTGCTCTAGTTCCCTGGTGGGGTGTCTGACTTCAATGTTTTTATATACAAAAAGGTAGTGTAACATATTGCTTTTAATTTTTTATAATGTTTTAAGTGTCTATGCCAAATATTAATAATGATAAAAATGTCTAGGTGTATAAATATTATCACCACTTGGAATCTACCTGCACTCTGATATTCACAAAACGAACTAGAGTGTATGTATATTTATTTTACTAAATTGGGCTAAAAATATTCCTTCTGATTATCTTCCCATCAGGCTTGGAAAGTCCACGGTGTGGATGCTACACTGACATGCCTACTATATTTCTACAGGAAAGAAAGGAGGAAAGGACCAAAGATTTTCAAAGATCTTTTAAATGTGAAATTGTAAGTTACATCAAAGATTAGTTGGATATGAAGTAGAAACAAATGGGAAGACTAGTTCTCTTAATGTTTCAGATCATGTTCAAGTGATATCTGATTCCTAAATCAAACCCACAAGTATCTGCTTGCTCATTATGGTACAGACAATCCTGGGGTGTCCCGACTGTGACTACAAGGGACATCTGTCATCCCAGCTAGCTGGCTCCCAGCAGAGGCTCATCACGAGGCAGCCTGTAAATAGAACCACTGTGGGAAGGGCTCGGACAGGGAGACCCAGCTCCATAAACGCCAGAGCGCTTCAGGAAGATGGAGACTGAGCTACAGGGAGCTGGGAGCAACCCAGCTCCACCTCCATCGTGGTTTCTGTTAGTATAGAGTTGTGCATCCCTGCAGGGAGAGAGATGTTTGTGGCAAAACAAAAGTTTACCAAGGAAGAAGGAAGAAGAGGAGGAAGGGGAAGGTTAGGGAGGGGAAGAAGGAGGAGGAGGAAGGGAAGAAAGAAGATAACTTTGGGGAAAGACAGGAAAAACATTGTTTGCAAGCCTGCAATTCTAAATGTTATAGCCTTGGGGAGAATAATGTTTTCTTTAATATTGTTTTCTTTAACAAGACCCGAATGAAGTGCTGTTAGCTGAAACTGGAAGAGGCCATAGAGGGTAGGCGACTCTCCGGGTTTAACCCCGAATGAATCTCTAGTCCAGAATGACTCCCTGGAACATGGAGTCTGGGCAGCCACTCTACATACGGTCCTGCGGCACGTTGCTTAAAGGAAAGTCGTCCTTGATGTTCCTGTTTCTCTCCTGGGATCCACGTGGCCTCTCCAGCTCTCTGCCCCTCTCAATTTCCTTCCAGCCCTGCTCCCTTCCTGCACCTGCCCATGGTCTATAAAAGTGTGCCCTGCAGGAAGGAGAACTTCAGAGCTAGACCACCATTCAAGTTTAGTTACTCATACTTTAGTCCGTGAGCTATGTTGTCTGATATTTAACACTTGCTGGGCCCAGATTGTGTAAATTGGGCATAAACAGAACATTCGAGAAGGTTTACCACTTCCTTTTCCTCCACCCGCTTTTCTAATGGACTTATGACTGATGGACTCAGAAACATTTTGCTCTCAATGGAGCCAAGTCTGGAATTACAGTACTCTGTATCCTGCTGTTAATTCTCTGTCAAAATCAGGATCTGTGTTTTGCTATCCTGAGCTATGTTTTCTCCCCAGAATAAGTTTATTTAAATGGAAAGTTGAACTAGGGGAGGGTTATCGTGGCTCACTGCATGACTGGGGGGTGGGGTTTGGGTAGAATTGAGGGAGAGGAGGTGGAATTATGTGTTCGTGAGTCGGTGCATGGATGGAGAGGATGACTTTCATCTGTTATTCCTTTTTCTCTAGAAGTTGTTCTGCCAGTAAGCCACTCCATTTGAGTAAATATGAAACCAGCCACTTGACTTTGGTGATAATCCTTTGTAGCCTCTGAGGCAAAGAGCCTGCTCCCCTGGCCCTTGGCACCCCCTTCACTATGAGTCAATGGTACTTAAATAGAATCTCAGCAGGTCGGAGCTGGCTTCATGGGGACGGCATCACACTTTCTGTCCTGATGGGCCATATCCACTCCAGCAAGCAATTGCTGTACAGGCTTGAGGGGGGGGGGGGGGCGGGAAGAAAGCAAACAAAAAACCATGATAGTGTATTCTAGGTTTCTCTGTGCACTGACAACATACTGACTTGGGTGCTTGAAATTCACTCAAAATTTCAGAGCCCTGAGACCTTGCTTGGTGGATGAAAGGGCATGGTGGAATGAAAGGTCTCCTGATTTTGTGTGCACACGTCCAGACACGAGACGCGGGCTTTAGGTTCAGAACAGCTTTTGACAATGTTGGTTCTCACCCTGCCACCCCACCTCGTTTATATTGTCCCGTGTGGTGCAGTACTCCAAGCTGCGGGTCAGGGTCCGTTCATACTCCTGGGCTTTGGCGCGCCAGTTCACACAGTCCCCCTCAAGGATGTCCAGCTGCTGCTGCAGGTTCTTTGCAGAAACGTTAGAGCAGTTCTGAAAATGGAAGAGAAGAGGAAGTGACAAAGGGAGTGGGCAAAACAGCAATGAGACGAATGTGCTATTTACCTGCACTGTGAAACTCATAAAGGACACTAAAAAATAGGTTCCTGGCTTACTTTATCTTAAGCATATTTGAATGCAATGATTTCAGAAAGAAGCCAGACACCAACATGTTGGGGAAGGCAAACCGTCGTATTTCCAGTCTTGAAATTTCAGTTTCGAAGATTTGCTCATCACACCCAACTCTTCAGAGACACCGTTTATTATAAGGTATAATTTTTACTTCAAAAGGCATAAAATATGCATTGGAAACATTCAGCTTCTGCACTATAATTTTCCTGTCAACTTGAACTTAACCTCAGGTTCATTATGCAAGTGCACCAATCTCTGCTCAGCACAGAGGGTTGCTGAGGCCAAGGCCAGATGAGGGTTGGAGAACAATTTATAATATTATTTGTGCAAAGTGAGACATCTTATTTTTTTCTTTCTTTTTAAAATAAATTTATTAATAAAATAGAACTCTTTAAAAAGAAAACTCCTTCTTGGTAAAAACCAATTCTATAAACAGGGACAGATATTTTGTATTTCTATGTCTTTCAGTTAAAAAATTGAAAAAGAAAAAAAAACCTTTAGGTTCATTGCGTTCCATATCATTTAATGGAGATCTTAAATGAACTTTAAAGTAAAATTGGCCGTTATGATTTTATTAATGTTATACATATTGGAAAGAATAAACATAATCTTTTCTTCCCTCAAATTAGGAATTTGGAGAAGGATTTTTTTTTTTAATCAGAGTCCCATGTATTATTTATAAAAACTTGATCTGGAAATATTTTCTTCTTTTTTAGGCTCCTTTGTTAAGGTCGGTCCAGTGGCATAAAGCAGATTCAGTGACAAGTGTCCAAGCCTTTGGTGAGGCCAGTAGGCTCCTCCATTATGGGATTTTATGGATAAAGCAGCTTTTCTTGGCCTCAGATCCATCCTTGTTTTATAAAAATGAGTGTCCTGGGCTAGATTATCTCTAGGATACCTTCCAGATCCAAAATGCTAAAGCAGCATTGGTCCAATCAAAATGAAATCTGAGCCACATGAATAACTAAAAATTTTCCTGTAGTTATATTAAAAAGCAAAAAAGAAACAGGTGCAATTAATTTTCATAATAATTTGTTCAACCAAATATCATTATTTTAACATAAATGTAAAAAATATTAATACAATTTTTATACTAAGTCTTTGAAATCTAGTGTGTATTTCACACTTACAAGCACTTCTTAATTGTTGCTAAACTTCTATCAGAAATACTTGATCTGTATTCATATTTCATAGTTTAGAGTTTAAAATGTAGATTCACATATCCAAGCTGTTCCCAATGTACTTAAAAGTTTTCCCATAATTACACTGTCAGTTTTAAAATTTAAATTAATTAAAAATAAATAAAATTAAAAGTTTAGTTTTTTAGTTGCATTAGGCACATTTCAAATGCGAAAAACGGACTGCCATATTAGACAACACAGTTCTACAATTCTGTTTTTTAATTAGCAAGAGAATAGATAAGTATTAAACAAGACTTTTATAAACAGATTTTTCTCTTTAAAAGTTTTTTCTTTCGTTATAGGTGGTAGATACTCACCACAAATAACTATCCTAATGGTTTAATGTATTTTTAAATTTAACATATACTAGGCAATCTGCCTGGTTTCTCTGATATTATCCCCAACTCTCAGCTTTAATTAGGTTCGAGCGATGGTGTTCTAAGTTGCTTACAGGCCGCTGCACCGACGAGATGATGTCCACTCCCAGGGAAAGGGCCAGCTGATGGAGATGATCAATATGTGCCTGCTTTTCCTGAGAGCGACTGAGGTGAGCCTGGGCTTCGTGGGCATCATCCAGATCCTTCGGCTGCGCTAAAAACTCCATTTCCCTTGATTTGTTGAGATGACCCAGCTGGAATTTAGGACATTAACAATTAACATGGATTTCCTATTTTTATGAAGACAGATCTTCTTAAAAGCCTACCTGCTATAACCAATTTCACTACCTGGTCAAAATGCTGCCAAGCCCATCTCTAATTATTAGTGTCATAAACAAACAAACAAAAATGTTACAGTGCTTCAAATTGATAGGGTAAAATGGAGGCATTAACATTGTCAGCTCTGTTAAAGAATATTAAAGAAGAAAATACTCTTTTTGGTCAGAGCCTAAAACCTTTGCAAGATCGAGGTTTGTGATCTGAGTAAATTCAGAGGCTATTTTAAAGGGATATCGATATATCTCCATTTTCTGTTAATAGAGGCTAATAACTTTGAAGTTCTACTGAGCACTCCAAAATGTCAGGTAGTTGAGATACAAAAAAAAAAAAAAAAAAAAAAAGAATTTTTTTCTTCCCTCAAATAGCTTACACTTGAGTTGGGGGGAAAAGTACTTAAGACTCAAGATGCTAGGGGGCGCCTGGCTGGCTCAGTCAGTTAAGCATCTGCCTTGGGCTCAGTCATGATCCCAGAGTCCTGCTCCCATGGGGCTCCCTGCTCAGCGGGGAGTCGGTTTCTCCCTCTGCCCCTGCTCATGATCTCTCTCTCTCTCTCTCTCTCTCATGCTCACTCTTTCTCTCAAATAAATAAATAAAATCTTTAAAAAAGAAAGAATCAAGAAGCTAAGATTGACAAATGTGTGAAATAAACAATGAAAGTTCTGGGAATTTAGAAGAAAGACAAATCATTCTAAGTGACATAGGTTTCTTGGAAGCAGGCGCAGGGTTTAAATGGTAGAGGGGAGAGAAAAGGACCTGTCAGGTAATGGTGCCTAAGAGTCCAATCTTGGAGTTAGGAATGTGTGCACTATCTTTGAGGGACAAAGAAGAGCTCAGTTTGGCTGGATCATAAGGAAGGATAGAGATGTAGTGAGAAAAAAGTTAAAGGCCAGATTGTGGAAGGCTTCTAATACCAGAATAAACAGTTTGGCCTTTATTACACAATAATTCATTTTTAATTTCATAGTTTAAAACTGAGGGTCTTCCAGGTATCTGTGACACGTCTTACCTTTTCCTTGACTTGGTGAAATTGGACCACCTTGTACAGGATATCTTCGTAATCTCGGATTCTCACTTTCTGTGTTTGATGGAGATGGATAAGCTCCTTCACTTGTTGAGACTTCTCTTTCACAGGAGCTCCTTTGCTACTTAACTCTTCTGATTCTCTTATAATGTACTGAACTTCATCATTCAGTTGCTAAAAAAGTTAAAAGCATTAAAAGATATCCAGCTTTTAGGGAGCTTTTTACTTTATAACTGACTATAGGAAGATCTAAGTCATGAATCCTTCTCTCACTTAACAATTACTTATTGTCAGCCTCACCCCATCCCTGCAAATCCAAGCTTTCTGCTCTCTGATGCTAAGGATACATTATTCTACCCCCATCTTCTCAGAAATTAAAAAAGTATATATCAGCAAAGCAAAACACATGTTTCAAAGCTAGCTGGTAAAATACAAAGTCCCCTATTTCTGTGGCACACCAAATACTCTAGTTATCTGTTAAGTGAGTGTATTTGAGATATTTTGTGAACCCATGACTATCTCTGATATTTAATACAGACTAGAATCAGGCGGTATGGTAAAAACGCCAAGAGAAGGCAAGTCTAAAAATATATTGGGGGGATTACTTGTCCTCTATGATAACAGAGTGATCAGAATGAACTACCAGCTGAGCAACGTGGTAGGTATGCTACTGTAAAAACGGTCATCCCAGAATCCACAAATAGCCATCACATGTAGGGAGGGATAAAGCAGCTTCCTTTTTACCCAGCACTGCTCAGATATCCCTTATAGGAATCCAGATTCTGGGACAGAACTTGCAAAGTGTGGACACCTCAAAAAGGAAGCCACTAAACATCAGGGATGGATCTTCTGTCAAGGGGAAAAGTAATGGAAATGATTTAGGCTAAGGAAATAATTTGCAGAAGAATAGCAGAAAGG
Source organism: Ursus maritimus (assembly GCF_017311325.1). Classification (NCBI taxonomy): domain Eukaryota; kingdom Metazoa; phylum Chordata; class Mammalia; order Carnivora; family Ursidae; genus Ursus; species Ursus maritimus. Next base: position 52,686,506 of record NW_024423343.1, on the reverse strand, counting down.
TTTTCAAGTTGAAATCAAGCATGGGGGCATCAAATATATGCACATCACAGTGACAGAACTAACAAAGCTTGGGAATGGCCCCTGACTTAGAGGGATTTACACACTCACGCATGTGCAGGGGCACGTGCACACGTATAGACATGAAAGGCAAATAGGCATATAACACAGAGTGTATCAAAGTACCTAACACGTAGGCTAGTTGAATTTTCTAAGCATTTACAGGAAATCATTCACCATGGGCTACAATGGTGTGTTTTTGTGTGGGGGGGTAGGGAGGGTTGGCTATCCACCATAACAGTTTTACTTTTAAAGAATCTAAAATAGATATTCCCTAAAGAAATCTTCAGTTTTCTGAAAAACAACACTGAGAAAGTGGTGAGCAACAGAAACGCAGAGAGCTTGACTTTGCAGCAAAGAACGAGAAGCCAGGCAGGAGAACAGCAGGAGGAGGTGGGGGGGACGGAATGCATTCACAGTCAGGGCCGGGAACATGACTCATGGGTTTATCTCTCATACGCTGAGGGCTCTCTGAGAGGGAGAACGGGAGAGCACAGCAAGATTCCTGGGAGGGTGGTGGGAACCTGGGGTGCCAGCGGGTGGGGACAGTGACATCACAGTTATAATTCTGGGGACAAAGGGTGGCAGGGCCTCTGTGTCAGAGCTTGTGAATCCTTGCTCTGAGATGTCTTAATCTAAAATGGGTCTATACCTCTTAGGGAATAATTAGAGTGAATATATGTGATAAATACATTAATAAGGAAATCATTTAATGCAAATTAAAATAATCTAAGATGAGAATATATTAAGGACATTTTGTAGCCTGAATGTGTATTATCAAATACAGAACAATGCAGAACAACAGTAGGAAAAATGTCTTTTTAAAGTGGAGTTTTAGACAAGCAATGTTTTTGTTTAAAAAAAAAAAAAAGTAATTCACCCGTCTGTGAAAATTAATTAGGTAAACCTCGACTGAAGAGTTTTTGATTTTTTTTCCCATTCACCCAATTCCATCGGTGTGTTCCTTCACCTGGAGCTGAGGCTTCATTTCGTTCCATTTTTTCTGTAGACCTAAAATGGTCTGGAGGCTCCCCCCAAGGTCAAGGGCAGACACAGGCATAAGTGCTTCCTGAAGAAGGTTTAAGTTGTAAGTAGTCTGAAATAAACATTAGATCGTCATGTGTTTGTTGTCTTTGACACCAGCAAATACATAACGATCATTCCAGTGATGACTGGTATGTCGTCGAACTTTTCCATCCCCATGAAGACACTCACTACCTCAAGTGAGTTTGTGGCTCTAAACCACCAGTGATCAAAAGCGCAGGCCCTGGGTTTCCTTTACTTGTTTTTGGTTTTAGTGTGGTAAATATATATATAACAAAATTTACCACGTTAACTAATTGTTAACTGCAGTTTGGTGGCATTAGGACATTCACATTGGTGTGTATCCACCACCACCATCTAACTCTTTATCATCCCAAACAGAAACTCTGTACCCGTTTACCAGTAACTCCCATTCCCTCCTTCCCTCAGCCCCGCTAACCTCTATTCTGCTTTCCCTCTTTATGAACTTGACTCTCAGTACCTCGTGTAAGTAGGAGCATACGACATTCATCCTTTTGTGACTGGCTTCTTTCCCTTAGCATCATAGTTTAAAGTCTCTTCTATGTTGCAGCATACGTCAGAATTTCCTTTGTTTTTAAGACTTAATAATACCCACTGCATGTTTCCGTACCTTCCTAAGTTGTTCTTTGAACGCTCCCCACTGCTGTTTCACAGGCTTGCTCGCAATGGCGTTAAGTTGCCATGTCATCCGAAGGTGGCTGAGTTCTTCTCTTGCTGCCTTCTGGCTTTCCATAGTGTTCTCCATAAAGTGCACTTCACTTTTTGCATTTAATATTTCATCCCTTTTAGCCTGTTAAATTAATAATCCATATAATGGTTTTTCTTTCCCAGGAGACACAATCTTTTGCACACACTATTTTAGGAGGCAAACACCTGATCGTAGCCAACGCAGAGCATGGTTCTGATATCAGGACATGTCTGGAATGCCTGTGCGAAGGCACAGTGGGGCTCTCAGAACCTATACTCTATGCTTGGATACCAGGTCCTGAGTTCTTCAACAGCCCAGTGGTGTTTGAGTCCCCACCCTCACACCCCTGGCCAGGGTCTGGTTACTTCCTACAGCTTAAGGAGTGATACAATGAGCATCAGGATCCAGAAATGTTGAAGTCAAGATTATTTTAGTGTATAAGTTTTGAAGTGTAGTCCACTATTTATTTTAACACACTCATTAGAATGTGTCGAAGTCTCAGTATCAGGAATATGAGGGGTCTGTTTTTCTCTTTAAACTAGCCCATTGTTTATACTACAATTATTTTAAATTTTCCTTGTGAACAGTGCTTGAAGTTACTCCCTTTTGTGAGAACTGAAATGTACGCCTATATATCTCTATATTTGTAACTCTATTATGCACCAGAATTGCAATATTTAAATTCAGAGCCCTCTTCCCAACTTCTATATGTTCTGGTTGACTGATTGGAAAGCTTTAAATAGTGCTTTTCAACAAGGGGAAATTCAATTGGAGGCAGAAGGATAAGAGAAGTAAACAGCAAGACCGTGTGTTTTCTTTTTTTTTATGTTTGCACATGAAAAATGTGATAGTTGAATATTTGGTTGACAAAACAATGGTTTTTACTTTGATGGCCAGCCTTTCTCAATAAATCCTTGAATTTCTAAGGAGCAAATAAGCCTGGATGTCCATAATTGCAATTACAGCTAGGTATCTAAAAGTCAAGGGATCTTTTAAATTGTAGTCAGAAGACAGTGTCATAAACATGTAACAATATTTTAAAAGACCATCTTATTTTTAAATTATTTTAAATGACATTAATATTTCATATTTATATTTTTGTATCAATTTAGACATAATAAAGTACAGATTAATTACAAAAGAATATAATTGCAGGTCCTAAGTGAGATTCCCCCCATGAATTTGGGGGTTCAGAAATAAAATGATATATGCTGTAATTATGGTTAACAAGATTCTAATATATCATAAAAAGTATTAGACAACTTCAGCAGAACCCATCCCAAATAATATTTTTTAATCTATGCTATAAAGTTAGGGTATCTTTCAACATATTATTAAGCAGCTATTAATCATAATATAACATATAATTTAAAGTAAACTTGGAAATTGCAGCATATCAGTGTCAAGCATAATCACCAGGATATGATTTGAGTGAGGTCTGGAAAAGGGAGAGCACAGTAGTATTTGTTGCTGTGTAGGCAGCAGGATTCGAGAAGAGTGATGATGTACTTGGCAGACTTAAATATTTTGACCACTCAGGAAGATTAAATAATTAGTCCAAGGTCTAGTTAGTAAACACAATACTTATTCTACTTCTGTGTCGGGTCATGGAAAAATGTTCCATAATCTTATCTAATAAGGTACCAAATTACCCATTTTCCATTTGAATTCAGGCACAACGAATGGTGTGTTTTGTTTTCTAGATACGTTGATAACAGGAAGGCAGTATCCTGGATAGCATCCTTGATATTCACAGCTATAAATTAGTCAATTGGCACTTACATCAAGATATCTGCCAGATTTCTCACCTAAATTAATTTGCCTGATCTTGATGATTTTTTTAGATGAACTGAAATTTTTTCAGTTTCAAGCTTGAAAAAATAAGCCACAGCAGCCCAATCAAGAGCAGAACACTCAGTGGAAAAGGCCAGCTGCCCTTCTTCCTTTTTAACAACGAAACTGGTTACCACATTTCAACAATAATGTTTGCTTAAAAGCCTAATGGTCCAAAAAATATGAAGAGAATTTAAAAAGCGTTTTACTTGCTTTACCAATAATTTCCTATTTCAGAATGTCACTGAACCAATAAAGTTAACTATTATGTGAATCTTAATTCTTATCAATAAAGAGGAATTTATTATATGAAAGCAGTAAGGACCTTGGGGTAAAGCATGTGTTTTACACATAATGTCTGAGACTTGATAGATGTGATTCGTGGGTCCTGCCAACACAGGACTACATGACTGGAAACCAAGAGAAAAGTAGACAACAGAAACAAATCCAGGCCCACATGTTGGAATTAGCCGACAAACATTTTAAAATACCCATGATTAGTATGGTCAAGAAAGTACAGGAGAGATGCAGAGAGGACAAGAGAGAGAATTTCACTGGCAATTGAAATCTAATAAAAAAGATCCACTGGACATTGCAGAACTGAAAAATAAATTTCTGAAATGACGTTAGTAATAAAAGGATGGACACAAAAATGTAGTTTGCAAATATTTGAATTCCCTTGTGAATACAAATTAGAGAAGTACACAATCATGAGATCAAAGACTGTAACAAAGTAAAAATGTAAAAGATGATAGATAGATAATACATGTTCTAAATGTTCCAAATGAAAAATAATTAGTTTCTACAGTAAAGCACCTGTATAATAACATAAGAACACGGGCAAATAGCTTAGCAAGTTGTCTCTGATGCTTAAGGATAGCATTAGATAAATTAGCACTATTTAATATTTACTTTGTTTCCATGTAGATTTAATAAGAATAATCTTCAAACAGCGAAGGTGGAGATAGAGTTAGATAAAGAGAAAATCGTAGCTCAAAGTGGATGAGATTAGTTATAGAACCTAACTCTTCCAAATGAATTCAGACTCCAGATTGAGACATCACATTTCAGAGTATTGGAAATTGCAGGTGTCAGTTCTCTTTGCAAACTGACAGAAAATTAGAGATGGGCCAGAAAGTTAGAGAAAGGAAAATGCCCTGATTTTCACAAGGGGGAAAAGGATGGGCTACATCATTTACAGATTGGTAAGCCTTACACTGAAAATCAGTGCAATAAGTTTATCGTGGCTCAAGTAGTTTGTGAGCACTTTGGAAAGAATTCTTTGATCACAAGGAGTCAACCTGATTTATGCCAAATTATACTTATGTAATTGATAGGATACTTGGTAGGCAGGCCTTCCTTGGAGCTGTCTCTCTCACCACAGACTTAGGAAAAAAGTTGTGAATTAGTGGTTGAAATGAAGTACTATTGGAAGTATCCATGATTGTTTAACAAACAGGTGAAGTGATGGCTTAATGGATTCAGAAGTCGACTTGCCCCTAGACACTTTTATTAAAAATTTACTTGCAGCCACAGAAGGCCTACTTATCAAAGGTATAGAATTAAATTCAGAAAAGATGGCTAATGCAGTAGATAGCAGGTTCAGAATTAGTTTAACAAGATGGAATCATGGGCGAAGACCAATAAAATGAAATTAAATAGGAATACATATAAAGGCCCACATTTGTATGTAGAGGATAAATGACTGAACAATGTAAGAAGGGAGAGAAGTAGCTCGGTAGGAATTGCAATGAAAACATTAGGGGAGTTTTATTTGATCACAAGCCTAATATGAACCAGCAAAGTGAAATTACTGCTAAAAATGCTAGCATAATGTTTCCTTAGTAAAGAATGATGTCCTTTGTTGTACTTTGTGTTGAAGTTGGACCTCACTTTTTGGTTACATTTTATGAATGATTTTGACAAACCACAGAAAGTTCTGGGAGGGAGAATTAGGATGGAAAGAGAAAAGACACTATCTCATAAGTGATAGGATTTCTCTGTGGTTAGCTACCGGAAAAACCCAGATTAGATACAGCAACTGTTTTCAGTGTTTGAAGGACTTTCATGTGTGAGAAGAATGAAATATTAACACTTTCTTCCCCTGTGTAGTTACAGAGGGTTAGAAACAGATATGAAGACAGATTTGGCTCAACATTAAAAAAAAAAAAAAGGTTTTTAGTGGCTGGCATTTTGTAACAATGAAATGAGCAGTTTCATTAGGAAGATACGTGAGGTATTAAAGGAGAGGTGGGTTAACCGTTTTTTTAAAACTCTGTACAGAACTTTATATGGATCAGAGGTTGATATAAAGATTCTAGAGTATTTTACAGATACAACTCAACAACTAAAATTTAGAGTACATTTCTTTTTTTTTTTTTTAAGATTTTATTTATTTATTCGACAGAGATAGAGACAGCCAGCGAGAGAGGGAACACAAGCAGGGGGAGTGGGAGAGGAAGAAGCAGGCTCCTAGTGGAGGAGCCTGATGTGGGGCTCGATCCCAGAACGCCAGGATCACGCCCTGAGCCGAAGGCAGACGCTTAACCGCTGTGCCACCCAGGCGGCCCTAGAGTACATTTCTAAATATAATGGAGCTTCACCACGAAAAGATCTGCTATAGTAAGAAATTCTTCAAAATGATGATTCACCCTAGATGTTGTCTTTAACCCCTGGAAATTTTGTAAGGACCTTGTTGCGTGCTCTCAAAATAACACAGAACTTTCGGATGGACTTCTACTGAGGTTTCTATGTAATAATGGCAATGTTGTATTCGAATTATAGTCCCTCTTCTTAAGAGTTAAAATAGCCTTCATTAGAAAAGAATAGAAGGTCTAAGACCAAATAAGCATATAAGTGCTCAGCTTTAGCACTGTTCTAGGTTGAATAAAGCTAAAAAAATAAAAAATAATATAAAAAAAATAATAAAAACCAAAACCAAAACCAAAAACAATTTTCTAACCAGCAAGGCTGATTAGCAGACAAATGGACTTATGAATTTATGGTTTTGACTTTGACAAGGAATCCTTGCAGAAGGTGTTAACACATTTCATGCCATTCTTACCATATTTATTAAATTAAGGAACTCAAGCCCTAGATCTTGAGTTAAAAAACTCCTCTTCAAAAATAGCTGCCATTGCTTCTCTGCGGTGTCAGATCGATGCCTGGCTTCAGCATCACCCTCTTCTTTCTGCAGGATTTCAGTTTGGTAAAACTCCTTTAGGTTCTGACACTGCTCCTGTACCTAAAACAAAAAGAAAAAAAGGAGAATGTAAATGAAAATTAAGAATACTTAAAAACGTTTTTAAAGAAAAATAGTAGATTCTAATAGAAGCCTATATAAAAATTGAACAGAAACTACATTTCAGAATTCTTTAAGTTATTATTGAACATTGTCAATTTACTGAAAAGACATGAAAATCTATTTAGGTTGTTGACAAATACGACTACTCCTCAGTAGCAAATTCAGCTGACAAGTTTGTTACCCATTAGCCCTAGGTACCATAGCCAAAACCGTAGTTATGTATTACATATGTGCATGTTCTGCAACTGGGGACAATTTGTGTCAAAGAGCAGTGTGATTCCCTTTAAAGCTGAGTTTTGTAATTCGGAAGGAAGATATACACACACGCACACACACAGACAGGAAATACAAATCAGAAAGAAAGAAATGCAGCCAGTGAAAAATTATTTGTAATTATTAATCACAATTTCCTTCTAATCAGTGATAAACCAGAATAAATACAATTACTAATTTTCTGTGCAGGTATTAATATTAAGATGCCTCCGTAAGCTTATCGTACTGAAGTACGTTACTTCACCTGCCTAAAATTATATTTTCTCATTTGCTAACCAATGTTAGCAGTACTCAATTATTTTAAATCACTCTCTTTGATCAGAGCTTATATAAAATCAAATGCACTTGTAGAACTATAGATTAACATGTAATTGGGTAATGTAGAAATAGTAGAAAAATTTTGACACAAGCTTTTATGCATTGTGAGTAATATTTAATGGCCAATAGAACAAGACTCAAAGAGCTCATAACTACCAAAAGCAATCTAAACAGGGTGAGAAAGTTCAGGCAATGGTTAGTATTTTAAAGATGTTAACATCATTCATCACTTAAATGAACGTAATAGGTGGGCCTGAAAACGGTGCTCAGAAATAGAAGTTCTACCCTCATTTCCCATTTTCCATTTATTCATGCTTCTGTTTTGCTGATGCTTGTTTCCTCAGCCTAGAATGAGCTTTCCTTAATTTTCTGCTCCTACTGATCCTTCATGAACTACCGAAAATGCTACCTCCTCCATGGAGGCTCCTAAGATTCCCTGGGTTCCCAAAGATAGTTCTGGAAGAAAAAGAACTGTAAGCAAATTATCGTAACACAAAGATAAGTATACACACAATGTTATGGACCTGCTGAGGAGGGACCACCAATTCTACTTGGAGTAAATAGGGAAGAACTTCCCAAAGGAAGCGACTTTTGATCTGTGTCTTTCAGAATGGTCCAGGGTGAGAGGCAGTCGGAGGGGATCCCAGATGGAAGGGTTAACAAATGTGAAGGCACAAGTGTGAAAACATGGCTGATTCAGAGCACGATAAAAGATCTTAGTGTGCGTGAAGTTCAGGTTGCACGAGCTGAGTGGTTAAAGAAAGAAACTAGAGGGATCACCGTGCTGCGTAAAGCTGGCCAGCAGGTTTCAACTTGTTTTCGACCGTAACCAACATGATGTGACAGATTCTCATGAGTCTGAAACAACTGATAGCTGTCACAATGGTTGAGAATCAGCGTGACAACTACCAGCTCTTCTGTGGTGTGTATGCTATAGGCTGGGATGTCAATTTGATGGGCTGTCGGGTATGTGCAACTCTCAAAACATAAATTTTAATTCATCCTCCTTTTCCAATGGCTCAAAAAAGCCCTGAATGGAAGAGAGAATGATGCCATTATAGGAATTCCCTTGAATCTGTACTAGTTTATGTTTTAAGGGAATTAATGATAAACTTTAATACTTCATCCGTTTTTGGTAAAAGTTATTTAAAATTTGAAAAAAAAGTTATTTATAATTTGTTTCACAAATTACATTTGTCATATTACCTGAATGTCAGGAGGTAACATGATCACATTTACTTTAGAATGACCATTTTTTGAAAGGAGTGAAGCAGAGAATTATAGGAAGAAGACCAGGCCAAAGACAACTTCTTTAAGCTGAACAAGAGCTGGTGAGGGCTTGAACTGAGGAAGTGATGGTTCAGGCAGAGGGAAAGGGGAATTCAGAAATCTTTTGGGTTGTCCCTATAGGTAAACAAGGGGTAGCATGACCTTTGATATAGGAAAAGACAAAAGGAAGGAGACTAGGGATTAAACTTCTGCTTTGACATTAACTAGCTGCTTGATCTTGGATACTAACTTCTCAGAGTCTCAGTTTCCCTGATTTGTAAAAGAGGGATAATAGTAGCTAAACATAGCAGTGTTACAAGGATTAAATAAATTCAGGAATGAGGGCACCTGGGTGGCTCAGTTGGTTATCTGCTTTTGGCTCAGGTCACGATCTCAGGGTCCTGGGATTGAGCCCACCTCTGCCTCTTCGCTCAGCGGGGAGTCTGCTTCTCACTCCCCGTCTGTGCCTCCCCACCACTTGCACTCTCTCTCTCTCTCACTTTCAAATAAGTGAATATAATCTTTAAATAAATAAATGAAATCAGAAATGAAAAGAGTGGGGCCTCATACAAAATAAGTGCTCACTGAGAGAGGTCTTAGAAAAGACTTTGAAACTTCTACATAGGACTTCTGAAAAATGATGGGGTCATTAATCCAGTGCCAAGATACAGAAGAAAAACATGTTTGGAAAATAGATAACTGGCAATGTTTTGTTGAGCTTTAGGAGCCTATAGGATATATAGGGAATTAGTATGATTGGAAGTTGAAAGCATTGGTCTGGGGCTTGGAAGTGCTGGGGCTGAGGAACCATTTTTCAGTTATTGGTGAATTAAAACCACAGTCAGGGGTGTGATTTTTGTACAGAAAGTGTATAGAATGCCCAAAAGAGAACACAGGTAAGAGCTCCATGACTCACCACATTTCAGAAACAGAAAACTAAATGAAGAAAAAGGAGAAGGAACAGATAAAGAAGTAGACGAGGTGATGCCACTTATGTGGATATCCAAATAAGGTAAATCTACAGAGACAGAAAGCATTTCCGTGCTTGCCTGAGGCTGGAGGATGGAAGCCAGAATTGACTAAAAATATGCAGTAGGCCTCTATTTAGGGTGATAGAAATATACTAACACCGGAGTGCAGTGATGCCTGCACAACTCTATAAATATACTAAAAATCATCACACTCTATAATAGGTGAATTTTATCCTCTGTAAATTGTACTTCGACAAATCTGTCTTTTAAAAAGTCACGGGAGGTGAGAGTGAGTGAGTGAAATAAATGTGGCAGAGAGATTAACGGGGAGGAAGACTGAAAATACAGCATCTCATTTGTCAACTAGCAAGTAGCTTATCAGAACACTTTTGATGGAGGGAAGAGGTGGCAAATAGCAGGACTAAAAAGAGAATACACTAGAGGCAGTGGGGTGAGGCTTGGGGAGGACAAGCAGGCAGAGGCGAGAAGTGTTATCTCCCTGTTCTGAGAATGCAGGTGCGAAGGGAAGGACAACTACTGAAGGGCAGTCTTGGTGAGGGCAGCACCACTGGCCATGGCTGTAGACCCATGAGAAGGAAGCAATGGAAAAGCAGATGTGAACAATTGAAGGATGGATCTAGCTGAAGCTCGCTTCTGAAGAGCGTAGGCGTGTGTAGGGAGGGACTGATGGCTGATTCATGTAGGACACAAATAGAGGCTTCACTTTATTGGCAACTGGGGGATGCCTCATGTCAATAGGTTTGGAAGTCGAAGGAAGTCAAGGTTTTTTGTGTCATATGTGTCAGTCACATACAAGGAAAGGGCATTGGCTGAGATTTAGGGATGGAAACTGGGGTAAGATGTTTGAGAATCACAACTGAATAGGTGCCAACAAGGGAGCACATGGGGACCCCAGCAGAGGCAGAGACCCATACATTGTAACGGTGCCAATCAGCACAGTTTTATGATTTTCTGTAGAAGCATCTGAAAGCTTGGAAATGGAAGCTGAGTAAACAGCATTGGGTTGGCCTGGTGTTGGGAATTGGCAGGGAGAGTCAGGGTGGACAGCAGGGACATGTTGGCATGGAGAGTGGGCTGGAAATGAATAAGTAGGAGCTGGTGAAGAAAAAAGGAAAGCCTGAGGGGGTCAGAGGGTGACGGACTGAGAGTACCACCAAGATGAGAAGGACAGGAGGCTCTACCAGGGAGGGAAACAGATTTAGTGAAAGCAGGGACAGTGGAAGGACATGAGGTCTTTCTGCAAAAGTGTTTCTTGCAGAGCTAAAGTTCCAGCCCTAGGGAGGCTCTTGGTCCCAAAGGCTAGAGTGGGCCATAGATGCTGAACTAGAAGCCAAGCAGGTGGATTTTTGGCAATGAAGACACAGAAAACAGGATTTCTTTGCACCTTGTCCACCATTTCAAGTTCTGAACAAAAGTGTACAACAGGATAATCCTGTCAATTGCAATACCTCTCCCAAATCATGAGGGGTTGCGGCTAAGAAAAACTAAATAAAAGTTTAGGTGACAAAAGGTGGAATAAAGACGTGGAACAGGAGGCAGTGGTCACCTGAGATTTGCAGGGACTGCTCGTGGCCTTCCTCCCGAGTGGTGAGAATTCAGAACATTACAGAATGAGAGCTGACAGAGGAGATGTGCTTAGGCAGGACACTGGTGGTAGGGGGGAAGGGTGACAGAGGGAAGGTGAGGGGGAGAAAATGGAATTTGAGCATGCTCCCTAACTTTGGTTGGCTTTACCCCAGTGTGGACCGCATGGGCTCCACCTCCCGCTAGGCCAGTGCCCGCCACTCTTAGAGCAGCAGAGTTCGCGTGCTCCTAAGTGGCACTCCCACCCTTTTCCATGACTGATGTCATCTCCCAGAGACTGGGACCTCTGCGAGCTGGAATCGTAGTCTACGAGAGGGAATTTCACAATTCTCTAGTACAGCCCTGTCAGAAGAGCGCCTCAGAAGAAGCTCTCCGAGGTAAAGCTGTTTGTTAAAAGGCATCAAACAAGACAGATCTGAGATGATCCGAAAGTCTGTAATTTCTAATTCTGTGTATGTATTTTAAATGAGTTGCACTAATTACATGAGTATTCAAAGAGATCCATGGTGGAAGATGACTTGTTTTTAAATAATTTTGTTCTATGTTTAGGATATTGTAAATGCTTGTAGGCCACAGTGAAAAGTGTTCCAACACAACCACTGTGCTTGTGAATATATCTTCTACTCACTTGTATTATTTTTTAGGAAAACAACCTATTCTTTGAGTCTTTGTATGGCGCCTTGGAGAATAAAGGGCCAGTAAGTGAGTACCTGCGTGGGAATGGAGGGTACGGGACTACCCACCGCGGCTTCTATCCCCAGAGAAGCAGGAAGAAGGCAGAGGCCACCTTGCTGCAGAAGGTCAGAGCGTAGGCACCGTACCTCTTCTGAGGACTTTAGAAATGCCACATAAGATTGCAGGACTTGTGACCTGGAGCCGATGCTTTGGCCAAGTATTTTTAATTCTTCCTCTAGCCATTTAGCTTTAGAAGAAAGCAATGCCACTTCGTCAGGTTCAAATTCATTTTTCTCTGTCATAAGTTTTGCAGCTGCTTCTAATTCATGTGCTGTCTCCTATGAAAGCAAAGCACAGGGGGTCAGAAGCTGACAGGGGAATCATGAACATTCACATTTCGTTACCTTCTGCACATCCATCTATTACAATTATTAATTGAACTTGTACCAGAACTCTCCTCAATGAAAGAAAGGCACAACTTTCAAAACTTCAAAAAAAAAAAAAAGTTACCTTAAAATGAAAACCATCTCAAATTATTCTCTCACTCTCTCAGCTCTACTTTTCATTTGGAGCATTCTATTTTTTGCGTCACAAAGAGAGAAGAAAAGCTGTTTGGTAGGAAAAGTTATAAAACAAAATGGCAGAAATGTTTGAAGTAATTTATTCAACAATTATACATGAGGATTACTTTCTGAAATTTAACAATAGCTCTAGCAAATTCCTAAACTAATTTTGTTATACAAGAGATGGCAAGTCTATAGAAATTGTTTACTCCTTGTTTAATTTATAAAAAATGGCATGTCACCGATGCAGTCTTATTTAAATCTCTATCTAGAAGGGGTTTTGAACAAGGGTAGGGAAAATGTTATATATGAAACCTAACGAGCCCACAGGGTTGCTCTTCTGGGTTTTTTTTTTGGAGTGCAATTTCTGGCAGGTAAAATCTCATGGAGAGAATGATAAGCAGGTATGGTAGGCATAACATCTACAATTGCCACGGAAAGAGCCATGTAAAATTTTATGGTGAGCCTGAGCTAGGAATCAAGCAAAAATGAAAGAAAAAAAACTTCACTGTCATTTGCAGCAAGAAGGAATTGCTTCCCTGCCTGTATTTAATATGCTTCCCAAGTACTGCACTGAATGAAGCTAATTTTCATTTCCAAATGTTGCTTCCAGATAACACTCTGGGTAGGAGGAAGCAGGGGAGTTTCTCCCTGTGCCATTTCCTCCCGCCTTCTAAAATTCTTAAAATAAAAAAAATGAAATTGAATTCAGACATATGTTTTATTGTAAACATTTGAAACAATGATTAAAAAAATTCCATGTAAAAAAATCAATTTGTCTTTGACAAAGGTCACCCAAATGTGAAGAAGGTCCTCTGGCTGAGAACCGATGGAGTAACAAGGCCATTGCCTACCAACCTGGGTGAGCCTGGAGAGGTGCTAGACTCACCTTTCTAAACATCTGCTGGGGCCGGCTGGGACTCAGTGCAGATGTAGAGCTACCAGCAGGAATGTCTAATCCTAAATCCCAGGGGAAAAGGGTGAGGGAGAGCTAGAGAAGGTGCCGGGATGAGGAGGGTATTTTCTGTCCCTGAACATTGTGCTTGCAACAAGATTGTGTTTTTATTTGCTTCCTGGAATCTTGCATTAACGCATGTTGCTTCTGGGAATTTTCTTTTGTAACTTACTCTAGCAGAAACTCACAAATAGTCTTAGAGAAGCATTCTCCCTGCATCCTGTGGCTTCCCAAAAGGAGTTGCCAACATCTCCCAGGCAAGGAAAAGGGGCCAAATGAGTGTTTAATACTACGTTACAAAGTTTCAGTGAGCTCAAATACCCTTATAAAAAATAAATACTTATATACCCACATATGTATAAATAATTTAGATACACATAATAGAAGTTTTAAGTCATTATTTACCACAATATTAATTTAGAATTGCAACCCTCAAGAGAGCTAGCATTAAGTTTTATAGCCATGGAATATAAAGAAAAGAAATCGTATTTACAAAATCATAACCATAAAAATAACTCCTATTTAATTTACCTTAGCTTGGTTATCTAGTTCCAAGTATTTACTCAAAATCTTCCCTGATTCAGAAAGGCTGGAACCGATATCCATTGCATTAGAAAGTACTGGACTGATCTTCTGAATTGACATTTCCACCTTTAGCAATAAAGAATATATTGCAGTCTTAGTAATTGTATTTGCATACACGTTTGCATATGTATAGGAAAGATAAATACTACTCTCTCCAATCCCGTTGTACTTTAAATGGATATACCAATTTTCATCTAAAAATAGTTTTAAATATTTTAGAATGCCATGATTAAATTAATAATGTTGCTCTTCATATGAGGTAATACTACTGACCCACCGAGAGAGGGTATATGTTTAAAGACATAAATTTATTAACAGACATATATTTTATTAACAGCAATGAGATATAAACAATCACCCACATCTTCTAAGAACTTATCACCTATATTACCTAGAAAGGACAATGCCCTTGCTAACACATCAGCAGAGATGAAATTTATCTGATTAATTAACTCATAATCATCCACTATAAGTTGAATGGGGCCCAGTTTACAGGCACATCTTGAAGTAAAGATCCAAAGCCTGGGTATTAAATCACCCTCGGGGTTGCTATATTTAGGGACCCTGGGCAGGACCAAACCCTGTACATGTGACCGTAGAACACAGGGACATGCTTGGGCCATGTAATTGATGAATGTGGGGGACTATGATTTGATTTTTAGTACACACTAATCAATGGAAAAGGACTCTTTAAAGGATTCTATTAACATCCAAGTTATGTTCTTCATCTCCTGGCTCTCCCCAGAGTCCATCCTTCCCACAGGCAAGTTGGCTCTGAATTGGCAGGAAGACAAGGAGCAACAGTTGTCTGAGTTCCTACTGTGTTGTCCACCACCCCCAAATTAGCTTGAGTCTCAAGCTCCAGGGAATGTGGCACCACAGCTGCTGCCATATTTGGAATCTCCCTGGACCCAGCCATCAGAGCAAGTCTCAAATTCCCAAGTTTCTGGATCAATAGCAGGGGGAAGGCAATGTAGATAGAGACGTGGTTATTTAATGTCCTCTCCTGTGAAGTCTACTAGTTCTACTTGTTGAAGTCAGTCGTATGACTCCACTGTAACAGATGAAGGCAGCACTGAAAATCTGAGACCCAGCAGGGGCATCAAGGTTCATTAGCATTAACGTCACTGAGATAGTTTTTACTGTATGTCCCAGCTACACATAAGCAATTTTTTATTTAACCAAATAGTAGCTGCTTGGTTTTATTCCTCTTTGAAAATAGGAAATACATTTCTCCCATACTGAGCCATTGTATCCACTCTGCAGAAAGAGGATTTTCACATGTATGTTTTTATTCAGAATGACCACGTCCTCTGTACTGACCTCCTTCAACAAAGTATGATAATGACAATTTATCCCTGGAAATCCCTAAAACATCATTTTTGGTATTTACGTGGCATCCTTGTGTGGTATGATACCATGTTAACTGAAATTGTGCATCCTGGAAGCAGGCAAGGACCCACATAAAACAAGGACACAGGCCCAATATGCACACGGTTGGGTTCTGTGCAAAGCAAGTGCTGCCTTTGTGTGTGCATGTTCAGGGCTGGCTGGCGTGGTGGTAGGATGACACAGCAAGTCTCAGCAACCCGGGACATGAAAGGTTGCTGAGCAACACTGAACTATAACTCTATGCTGCTCAATGATAAAACCGAATGTTTTTATCATTATCAAGCCAAAGGAGACGTGCCGAGACCCTCCCACCGTGCCCCACGCTGCAGGTGCTGTGCTGTCTAGGATCACCAAGGAAGGAGTTGCATCTAGGTAGGAGCCAACGGAGGGCACATTGAAGAGACTACCTTCTTGAGGAGGCCCTCCACCGAGGCAGTTAGCTGCTGTTTCTTAAGAGCAAATTCTTTGTGCGCGGAACACTGTTGGGTCAGATGGTCCACTCGTCTCTGAATACATCCCATCATCTCATGGACTCCGGTCCCCTGAGAGCTGAATGCAACAAGTCAGCCATTAGTTCACTCCGCCCTGACAGAGAAGCCCCAGGAATAGGGAACATTTCAAAGTGGGTCTGCTCTTTCATGATAGGGATGAGTCAAGAAAAGTTATCAAGCTTCAGGCTTTAAGATAACAGAAGCTAAGTAATACCAAATTATGTTCCCTTGTTTAAATCAGTCACTCTTGAGGGAAAAGATGAGTTATGGGTTTTTGCAACCAGGTCTAGTCTTCTTTTGTAAAGGTTTACTTTTTAATATTTCTCTAAGATATTTTGAGAACCCTATGGCAAAAAGCACAGGCACATCTTGAAGTAAAGATCCAAAGCCTGGGTATTTTTGCCAAGTATGTTTGCCAAGAGTTTTCCTGGGGGTGTGATTTGAAAGCTTCATTTATCTAAAGATGCTCTTTGAATAGAAATGTGGATCAGTCAATTAACAAACCATTTACTAATCCAAAAGGGTAAAATATTTATGTAATACTAAGTTCCTTGTTCTCGATGATGACGAATGCTCAAGGCTATATTCATTAAGTGAAAACCAAGTTATCACCAACAATTAGGAATCTAATGTACTTGTTCATAAAAAAGAGACTGAGCCTCACATTGTCATTTTTCACCTCTCATGTGAAAGAAAAAAGTGACACAAAAGCTCATTAAACGCACATGCCTTTAGAACAACAAATGACCTTAGATTCAGATCCCATTTGCTCTGGTCTAAAGATAAATTAGCAAGTTTCCTACCGATGTCCAACATAGGCCCACCAGTCATGCAAGACAATGAAGGGAGGCTGCTGGTGGAATGAGCACCTTTTAATTTGTCCACCTAGCCCTAAGACAGAACCTCTCCGACTACATAAGAAATTGAAGGCTTTAATTTTGTGTCAGTCATTTCCTTCAAATACTAATAAAGATTAACATGATAACTCTGAAATTTAATTACCCAGAGTTAAAAAAGATCTTGGAGTGAGGTATAGATTTCAGTAATTTTACCTCAAATAATTAATTTATGACTCTGTAAAAACGAATTTAATTAGTAATGAAATGAGGGCGAGATCCCATATGACTGAGAGGTAAAGTAACTTCACAGGAATGACAAGAAAGCTGCCAAAGGGGTGAGAGTTCATCAGGCAGCTTGAGAATCTTGTCGGATGTGCGTGGGATTCACGTGTGGCCTGTGGGTACCACTGGAGCCCCAGAGAAGTTTAACTGGGGAGAGAACACGAAACCACTGTGATGAATCTTATTCTTGACACATAATGTTCTACAGATGCTACACTTAAAACAATTAGTTTTGCATTTTAATAACTCAGGGACGGTTGAAGAGTATAATGAAGAAATCAGGAGGGTTTTACAGAAACAATTCTAGTGATACTTGAGTCCACAAATTTTGTAAATAAAAGCAGTGTATTGGTAATACCAACCATATTTTGGTTAGGTTTTAGACTTTGGGACATTATATACTAAAAAAGCACTTGAAAGCCCAGTTGTCCTATGTATTATAAGTTCCAAGCTTTCTGTAGAATATGCAAATCTAAATGAGAAAGACCAATAACACAGAAAAGGGAAGTAGTAGCAATGTGGAAAGAAGGTGCAGAGAGCAGTTTGTGAAAATAAACATGTAAACATATTCTAAAAACAATGATTGAGTGCTACTGTGGCAAGGCAGCATTTTTAATGTTTTAAGTGGTCTCCTTTCTAATACTCATAACTGTCCTATCATCTGGGTGTAATTGTTATCTCCATTTTGCCGATGAGAAAACTGAGGAGGGAAAAGGCTCAGTAACTTGCCCAGGTCACCGTTATTAAGTGGCAGACCTGGGATTTGAACCTGTTCATCTGATCTCAGAGTCCACACTCTTGACACATGACGGGATGAAAGGGTATTCGTCCTCTAAGATTTCACCTTCCCTCGAGTTGACTGTTAATGGAAACAGGATTAGCCTGGCTAGCATGTTCTTTTGAAATTGGCTGGCTTCTCCAAAGCAAATATCTGTCTGTAGTTTGCGAAGTGGCCACTAGAGGGACACTTGTCCAAGTTCATGCTTTAAAAGAACCTTCCAGCACAGAGAACAGAAATAGGGAAACAAAACCAAATCAAGCATTCCTTTTGTGAAAATATTGCTCTTTAGCAACTTACAATTTTAATTTAGATGAATCACAACCAAGCAAATGCAATCTCTCTGTGTCTTTGGAGGACGATTCCTTTTCAATTTTTCAATGACCCTGGAGGTTTGGTCTTATTTTGTGGTGATTTGTGCCTTACCATATATATCTATTGCATTGTAAATTCTTTTTTGGGGAGGTGGCTGGAGGGGCAGAGGGAGAGGGAAAAAGAGACTACTGGAGCCTGATGCAGGTCTCGATCCCACAACCCTGAGATTATGACCCCAGCCTAAAACAAGAGTTGGGTGCTTAACCCACTGAGCTGGGCAGGTGTCCCACATTGTAAATTCTTTAAGGGAAAGGACAACATTCTTTTCATCCATATATCCTCTGTAGCTCTGAGCACGTTGACTTGTTAGTGGATCGATGCATATTTTCAAATTAAATAAAATACACTTTAATCAAAATTTAAGGGAAGAGAAGATATAGATTTAAGAAGAACATATGCACAGAGAGTTACTGTATAAAAATGTCACTAGTGAAGTCTCCAATAGTTTTTAAACAATGATGATTTTGCCCTTTGCCCACTTACAGAAGTTTTAAACTATCCAAAGACTGCCCATTTTCTTCTTGGATGTTTGGCATTTATCATTAGGTTGAGTGACCTCTATTTAAAGCCTCAGAGGGGCCCACTGAAGCACCTGGTTTGGCTGTGTGTTCCTGCCTGTCCAGGGTGAGCTCCACTCTTACTTGCGGCTTAGACCCCTTCCTCAGTACAAGGAGTTCTGAATTATCTTGCTTATCCTAGCCCGCTCTGGTTTTCCTTTCCCTGTGTCAGCTAGATCATCTGTCTGATCAGGCAGTAATCTCTTCCCTCTCCCTGATTCCCAATGGGCATATATCTGTCACACCTCTAACTCAGTACCACTCCCTCCCTCCCTCCCACAGTTCTTTCTCACTGAAAACCTAATGTGCAGGTTACAACCAGCCTTCATTCCATTAGTTTCAATTAGAAACATTAAACACTAATTCCAGACTTTTCTTTTGAACATTCCAGAACATTTAAAAACATGTATAGCATGCATATTGGCAATTTTCTCAGAGCCTGAAAAGCAGATGGTTTGATCAAAGGAAAAATATGACCTCACTCTCTGCCAGCAATTCTTACATGAACTGAAAATAAATTACTAGAATTCCATCAGTCACTCAGGAATGAGTCTTATTCCTTCCCAGGAATATTCACTGAATGATAGGGCAAGAACTGAGGGCAGATCACAGAACTTGGCTGGATGAAGTGCCCTATCATTTCGTGCTGACTCTGAAGCCACCTGCTGGTGTACTGCCTCACTGGGTGGGAGAGGGGCTGACAGCAGACTTCTGGGTCTAGCCATCTGTGGCTCTATAATTTGCATTGTATATACCGATTGATCTTTGGGTTTCCTCTATAAGAATGGATTAGATGGCGCCTGTCTGTGGCATGGACATGAAGTACACTAGATTATTCCGATGTTGACTTTGACTTTTCCAAGCACCACAGATACTCAGAGATGACAGACTGTGAGGCCTTCTTCAGACATCTGTTAGAAACTCCATCGTGGGAGCATTTTCTCCCCTACTCACTGAGCCAGTAGAGGAGAGGGAAGGGGGAAGAAAAATCCTTGACTTTTTTTTCTAAAGAGCAGAGACATATTGACTCCTGGCTCAAAAATAGACGGTTCTATTTGTTGAACGGAAGCAGTTGCCCCATCTCTGCATCTGTTGCAAATTGCGGCTGGGGGAGGGGAGCAAATCCCAACGTTAATGTGGTCTAATGATTCTTTCCGGAGGACGGCAAGTTGCTTTCAAACCTTTCATAAATTACTATTGGCAGCCCATCTGGATTAGGAGCTGAACCAGATGGTAAGCACTTGACAGCTTACTCTCTCATCCGAAGGAATCAGCTGATCATAGTTTTCTTTTTGTCTATGAACAAATTATACTCTGAAAATGGAAAAATATATATATTTTCCTTATTTTTAGCTTGCTGCTTCTTTTTTGACAGGGACCTAAACAGTGTCCCTTCATGTTCACAATCTTTATTTTGGAGGAAATAACGGCTACTGTCTAATTTTCATCCCTACTTTGAAAAAAGTGCCATCCATACCGTAGAAGGGAAATAAATGTGTGTTTCTACAGTTTTTTTCCTCTGACTTAAGTTAGTCACATTGCGAATGCCTCACCACCAAAAAGCAGTAAGTGGGGCTGAAACTACGGGTCTCTGGGGTTCTGGTCCAGATGCATGGCAGGGAGAGCCACGAGCTCCACTCCCAGGAGGACACAAACAGCAAAAGGTGCCCTATGAGAAGGGTACCATAGCTAGGATTCTACCTGAAAAGAAGTTTGGAAAACACTATCGCCAACTGGTGCTGGGGCCAAGAAATCAGACACATCGGGGCAGTTGGGAACCCCGCCCCACCTCCTGCTGCCTCTCTGAGAGCCACAGCGTCTCTGTGGGTGACCGTGACCAGACAACAAAGCTGGAAGGAAGACCCTCAGTTCAGGGGGAGTCATGGCAAAGCTGTTATGGAGGAAAGAGCGAAGAGTAGAGAACAAAGCACAGAAAATAAGCGAAGAACAAGCGAGTACAATCAAAAATTTCAAAACACAAGAGGAATATAAATCCCAACACAACATAGCTCAAAAATCGAGGGATAAATGTACTCTATCTGAAAGGAAAGTCAAGTAGAGCAACCTGAAAATGACCTTAACACAAATACACCTGAGATCATTAGAAAGACAAAGAAAAAACCAACACCCATGATAAAAGAACAAGAAGCTCTGAAACGAAAACAGTCAGAAATAAGACAAAAGTAGATATAAAAAAAGTGAGTTAGAGATCTCAGAAATGAAATCAATATGGTTATGAAAACTAGAAGAAAGAAAAAAAAATCTACCAAAGAGAAAACCAGTGTGAGGGATTCCCTGAGGGCACAGGGCCAAGAGCTGAGGGTATGACAAGTGGGAAGGCAGTTCAGAGTTCTGAGAGGCAGACCCAGAGGCTCTGACTTCTCTACCATGAGTTAAAGGAGAAGAGAAAAGAGAAAACAAAGGAAAATCAATATTTAAAGAGATAATCACTGAAAATTTTCCATGATTGATGACATAAATCCTCGGGTAAAAGGCACACAGCAAGAACTAAACAGACCGATATTCTCATTTAAGATATTTTGGAAAATATGAAATTATATTTTAATGTATTTCTTTCCAAAAAGTTTTTCTCTTTGCAGTCTTTTCTCCCTCCAAACTTAGAATGATACTATCTACACAATTTGGATCCTGACATTACATGGCAAGGCTACTCTCTGTCTTCAAAGAATCCTCAAAAACACACTTTCCATATTGGCTTAGAATATTCCGCAATGTGCCTGCCCTGAAACTATTCAAACATTTCCCTATTTTCTGGGACTATTTAGGGGGTCTTCAGGTTTACAGTATTATAAACAGCACAGTGATGAGCATTTTATTCATAAATAGGCCTGCCCACTTCTCTCCCTTGCTCTTGTCTGTTTTGTTTTGTTTTCCTCTCTAATCTGAGAGAGCTTCCCTACAGTCATCCAGCATACAGATTTCTGCCCCTTTATCGACCTTCCTCTCTAGAGTCTGCAGTTCCAGATCTTCTTACTCTGGGATGCTTGCTACCTCACATTACATCATCAACAGCATAAATGAATACATTCAAATTGTAGTGAGTGACTCCTAGACATTTTACCAGGAACCTAATCTAATTACGCCTAGATTTAAGGGGAAGTGTGAACTTTGCATGTTTTCCATACTAACAGTTTCAGAATCATAAAAGCCTGTACAATGTTACCAGGCCAAGATTTGCAGTTATGACATTTACTCAACCCCTAAAAAGAGCAACTTAATACACACTTGAAAATATTTGGAAAGTGGCTGAGTTAACAGCCATCAATGAGAACTAAACTTTGTAATATCCTAAATTTCAGTATCTGACATTTACCATCTAAATGCATCATCAAACTTTTATTGTAAAAAAGTTATTTTAAGTCCTTAAATGCTTGGCTGAACTCCTCTAAATTGCAACCATAGATTATCAGGTGAAGGAAATTTCTGTTTTTGTTTCTTTGTTTTGTTGGAGGGTGGGGATTATTTTTGTTTGTTTTCCACTTGGGATTTTTAAAAAATATTTTTACTTTGATAAAAGCTTTCTTTTAATATCATACCAGCACCATAACATTTCAAATCAAGCCACCTAGTTTGTAAATACTAAGATAAGGAACATTAAAAAAAAGGTTTCCCACCTGGTTGAGCTTGAAGGCTGATCTCAAAACAATGTCATGAGCTGGAAGAGGAGGCGACACTGTTACAAGTCGAACAACTAAAGAATGATTCACAACACCACCGAATGAAAAGTGAATCCATGAGATAGAGCTGACCAATAGAAAGGAATTCAAAAAGTATTGGATAGTAGATATTGATTCTCTTCCTCTTGGCTAGATGTAGAGCCTTCATCCATCTTAGGTTATCAAATTCAACAATGGCCTTCTTAAATCCTTCACTTGACCTATCCTGATCATAGAATCTAGGGATCGTGTCTCCCTTCTGTGAAGAGGTGGACTCAACACCCACTGCCCCTACGGCTTCCTCGTGCCTAGAGCACACTCCCTTTTGTTGCTCCTTGATTAGCCATTAGTAAGGTTCTAGAGATTCAGGGCCAGGTTTATATATCTTTGACTACCCTTGAAGCTTGGTGCTGGTATGTCATATGTGATACCTATTCATAAGTTCAACAACTTTTTAAAAAAACTGAAAGAAAGAGAAACTTTGCAGGGAAGAGGAGACTTGAGTTGAAACCTAGAGTACAATTTAAGCATGCCAGAATTAAAAAAAAGAAAAAAATCCATGTGCCCAGCCTCCTCATTATTGGTTAAAGTGGAATGAAAGGAATAGACAGAGAACTAGCCAGCTAACATAGTGGTTCAGACCTGCATTCCGGGACTCACTTCACCTCTTACTACCATGTGACAGGTGGCAGGGAAAGTTACTTAACCTCTCTGTGCCCTAGCTTCCCCGTCTGCAAAACAGAGGCAATGATAATAGTAGAGCTCATAGCACAGGGTTGCTTGCAGGACTAAATTTTTTATTTTATTTTATTTTAAGATTTTATTTATTTACTTGTCAGAGAGACAGAGAGCACACAAGCTGGGGGAGCAGCAGGCAGAGAGAGAAGCAGGCTCCCCGCTCAGCAGGGAGCCTGACACGGGACTTGATCCCAGGACTCTGGGATGATGATCTGAGCCAAAGGGAGCCGATTAACCAACTGAACCGCCCAGGTGTCCCAAAGGACTAAATTTTTTAATGTATATAAAGCACACAAGTGTACAAGTGCTTGCCATTGTTGCCAATGAGTGTTTGAATAGTCTAACTTGCAACTACTCTGACCTTGTCTTCTGCTCCTCTCTCCTGTCACCTTCTCCTCCAGCCACACTGCCCTCCCTTCTGTTACATCTTTGCTGTTGTTCTGCCAGGGCCATTCATCTCCCAGCTATGTGTGTGGTAGCTCCTTCTCTTTGAAGCATCTTTCCCTGACTGCAATGTCCACAATGCTCCCTTCCCCACAGTAACTCTCTATCCCAGTTCACTTCTAGAGCACTCATTGCCATGGAAGAGCATCTCATCTCCTGATTCAGCTGTTGGTTGGTTGTTTCTTCCCAATAGAATATAAACAGCTTGAGGGCAGACGTTTCCCCTACTGCAGTAGATGCATGGGAATACCGGATTTATAAAAGATGCTCAATAGTATTTTTGGGATACATAAATGACTAAATGAAAGAATAATGTTCTGTCTAAAGTTCGTTACCATTCACCATATCAAACAACAGAAGTAGTGGTGGCCAACATAAATGAAAATTGTGAAAAGAGAATGCAAAACCCCAATTAACTCCTGTTTTTATTTCTTTATAAAATATAAATATATGAAGATTAACACTAAGTAAGTAATAATAAGTGTTAGATCAAAACAAACAATACTTAAAGTTATATTGCAGGAAATGCTCAGTCAGGATGAGGTTCATAAGCTTAAATTCACCATAACAAGGTAGAATGAAAACTGGTACAGTCTCTTATGCAAAGATAGAGATTGAGTCCACACTGAAGCAAGTTTACTTGTAAATCTTAAGTTAATTTTAGCAAATAGGAAAAGGCGAATGGATATTGCCCTAGATGGCCTTGTACGTTTTTTAGTTCCGCATTGTTAGCTATACAGAGAGAAATGAGGAGGTCCCTTGATTTTGCCCAATTATGGAAAACTTCACCCTCACACAAGGTCTCCAACCTAGAACTTCCCATCACCACAGCTTCCTGTGGCTTAAGGAATGCAGAATTCTGCTAGTAGCAGGCCCCCTTTGGCCTGTCTTTAGACGTGCTGCTCAAAGATGATGCCAAGTGAAGCTTCGGAAGAGGTGAGGGGGGCTGGAAGCAGGAACTTTAGCTTCACTGTAAGTCTAAGTTTGACCATTATCAGATGCAGGAACTTGGATCATAACTAAGTGCAAATGTTTGCACTAAAATATCTTTAAAATTAAAGTGTAGTTACGTTAGATGACAGATACTACACTTTGAAAAGATAATAAATTATTTAGCAATGATTCAGAATTATCACCCGATTACAGGGAAAAAATATAACAGCAAGGGAACATGTAAACAGCCATTACTTATTTTGTGAGGCTGCTCAACTTCAAAGGTGCTTGATTCCAGGATAGAAAAACAGTGTGGATCTGTTCCTAATAAGGCAATAGTTACAGAAAAGTAACAATAAAGGTCTTTACTGGGAAGCATCGTCTCAGATAAATGTGAACTTCTGACGTCCTATTTTGTTGACTAACAGGAAAAAAAGTTAGATCTAAAGGTCTCTGAAATTCCTATCTGCCCCGATACTAAATTTGGCCTTTTATTACCTTAAAATAAATGCTTATCTGCCCTATTTCAAATATAGCCTTCCCCGGTTTGTAAAAAGGAATATAATAGGGTGCAGCTGACTCTGTTGTGATTATTTGAAATAGCCATGTGACTCTTCGTATTTTGCTTTTAAATCTCTTCGTGAAGAAGGTTAAAAAAAAAGTGAACTAATTGCTAAGAGTAGTGGTTTTATTCAATTAAAAAAAAAAAAAAGCCCTCCGTTTTACAGAGGAGGAAACAGGTTCAGAAAAGTTAAGTTTAAAAGTCATGGCATTGTTTTGGTCCTAAGAATGCATGAAATAGAACTCTTTTGGTACTAAATCTTAAGTTTCTTATCCACACCTGTTTTCAAATGTCTGATTATGGGACCTTAGTCATTTGTGTCCTCGTAGTGTGGCTGACGTTCAGAAGTCCAGGACGCCATTGCAATGTTCAGGGACATGTACTTTTCTCTGCTGAAATTGGCAGTATGTTTACTCCCATTGCCAATGTTCTAAATTCCACCTTCACTCCAGTGTCAGCAACCTGAAATCTCCTTCTTAGGTTCTGCTTCCTTCCTATGATGGTGACCCACACCGTTGAACAAATGAATCATTAGATGAGGAAAGGAAGCAAGTTTCAAATGTAACGCATGGGATTGAGGTCCGTAGCCATGTGTGGCTTTAGTTTGCCACCAAGCTTCTAATGCATTTCAGTTCAGTTTTTAATGGATTTCTATTCTACGTCTACCTTCTGAATCAAAAATGTCCCTTGCCAGGTAACAATTTCACTTTACCTTCAGTTCCTCCTACAAAATGGAAAAATAGTATTGCTTTGCAAAATATTGTGAAATCTCGGGGCAACCAAACACCTTGGAACTACTATGAAAGCTTGTGTATCTAGGATATTGACAGAAACCATACTGATACTAATAATTATTTTTTAATCTAGTTACCTGACAATTTTAATTCAGGTTTCTTGAAACGGTCCCTAACTATTGCTTCTTCTACTAAGACTCAGTCTGCAGTCTGAAGAAAAGAACTGTAGATGCCCCTTCAAAAAATAACATATATATATGATTATATAATATATACATATAACATGATTATATTATATTATACATGTATAAATTAAGATTGGAAAGAAGGCACAAAGAATGAGACTAGCTAAGTAAATAAACATGTCGACCATGACAAAGTAGGTAGCCAAGAGCAATTACTAAAGCCCTGAAAACAGAATTCGAGATAAAATATAAAATATAAGCACTTCTCCTCTTATATTTAAGTACTGAAGATGAAACATTACCAATTAGGGCAAACAGCATAAAGCTTAAGGGTAATAAATTGTGACCAGCTTTCCAACTCCAGGAGCTAAGCATCAACACTGAATAGGGAGCTTCAGTTTCTGGCCAGAAGCAGGGACTAGATTTACCCTCATGCCTGAAACAACTAGAAGAATAGACAAAGTATATGAAACAATAGTTCTCGGACACTGAACAATAGGTAGCCCAGGACGGTGATGCCTGAGAGAAGGGAAGTGATTGAGATATGTCTTATGATTACATCAGCTTACCACCTGAGAGGCAATTTCTAGACCAAAGCTCAGGGAGGTGGAACCCAAAGAGAGCCCCGAGGTTTTGCTAAGTTGAGGAGACAGGGCTCAGGCTTTGGGAGGCTGAGGCACCTGGAATTTCTGGGGCAGTGTACCAGAGACAGACTTCCAAAGATCTAGGGAAGGGTCTTGGGCTGCCGCCTCATCTACCCATGCATGAAAGGAAACTGCCCAAGGCCAGGGAAAGCACCACAAGTAAAGAGTAGCCTAAACAGAGTATCTGTGCTTTGAGACTCACTTGCAAAACTGACATGGGACCATTCCCCAAATTCCAACTGGAGACCTCACCAACTTAATCCAATCATCACATGACTCAGATCAGTGTCTGACATGTACCCTGAGTCCAGGCAGCTCACAGGATAGTTTCTGCATGGTGCAAGACACATACACATTCTGGAAGACTGGACCTTTAAGCAGGGGAGAAGAGAAAGGAGTGTGCCCACACTTTGGGGCCAGACATGGGTGTTCTGTGGCTCCTGGAGCAGAGCCAACACACCATCACCTGATATATGGCTTGGAGTGAAAGTGAAGACACTTAGTAGCTACAGTTGTTAGTTTTCAAAAGGGGAGAATCATTTGCTCTTCTCATAGCTTCAGCTGTTTGGCTCCTGTTGGAAGACCCTGGATTATTTCTGATCTTGGCTTTACATAGTCCCATAGCAACCATCACAAGCCCCTGGCTAAATATCTCTGACCAGATTCAGACTGTCTTCCGAAAAGAAAATTCCCTAAACCCAAACTTACCAAATCAACACTTTTTAACACATCTAAAACAGAGTAGAATGAAGATTTAAAGAGAAATCGTCTTTTTAAAAAAGTAAAATATGGGGAGGGCACGTATTGCATGGTGAACTGCGTGTTATACGCAACTAATGAATCATCGAACTTTACATCAAAAACCAGGGATGTACTGTATGGTGACTAACATAATATAATAAAAAAATATTTTAAAAAAAGTAAAATAAATAAATGAAGAGAAATAAAGTAATTTTTATCATATTTGACCTATTTAATCATTATTCAAATTTAATGTCTTTGAGTTTCAAGAAGATTGTTGATATAAAAGAACAACAACTGGATTTATCTCATTTGCACAAATCTTTTTGTCTCCTTCTGTTAAAATGTAAGGCCTGCCTTCATTTCTTCCTAGATAATATACGGTCTACCAACTGCCCCAGCATCTAACTTTTCTCTTCCAATTCTTTTCTTTCTCATTTGTTCCCATTGCATCCTCTTTGTGTTTCTCAAGGTCTTTCTTTCTCATTTCCATCCAGATCTAAACCCACTCCTGATACACTCACCAAATGTGCTCATAAAAACAACCTGCCCTAGCAAGCTGGTTAAGAGGAGGGGGTCTAGGGCCCATGCACTTGGTTTCAAATTCCAACTCTGCCACTAACTGGCTGTGTGACTTCTTGCAAGTTACTTAGCCTCTTTGTGTCTCAGTTATTTATAGAAAGAGAACATTAATAGTTCAATGGTCCCTTCCTTATCTGCAGATTTGTTTTCTGTGGTTTTGGTTACCCGTGATCAACCATGGTCTGGAAGATGACTCTCCTTCTGACATATCATCAGAAGGTCAGTAGCAGCCTAACACTACGTCACAATGCCTACAGCATGCACCACCGCATCTCATCATGCAGACATTTATCATCTCACTTCATCACATCAAGAAAGGTGAATACACTATAATAAGAAATTTTGAGAAAGAGAAATCACATTCACGTAACTTTCGTTACAGTATATTGTTACAATTGTTCCATTTAATTATTAGTGATCACTGTTAATCTCTTACTATGCCTAATTTATAAATTAAATTTTATCACAGGTATGTATGTATAGGAAAAGACATATATATATATGTGTGTGTGTATATATGTATA
This sequence comes from Ursus maritimus, assembly GCF_017311325.1. Lineage (NCBI taxonomy): Eukaryota > Metazoa > Chordata > Mammalia > Carnivora > Ursidae > Ursus > Ursus maritimus. The sequence goes on along the minus strand of NW_024423343.1, from coordinate 52,657,867 downwards.
TATATATATATATATATATATATATATATATATATAGTTTGGTATTCTCCGTAGTTTCAGGCATCTACTGGGGGGACATACACCCCATGGATCAGGGAGTCTACCCTTGTGTGTCTTGTAGAGCTGCTGTGAGGATTAATGACAGAGTGTTTCTAAGCCTCTTGGCACAGAGCCTGGCACATGGAGGACTCTCAATTTTCAGAAAAGTGAGCTATTGTTATTATTAATAATGTCACCTTTTATTTAGGGTTCTGCTTGGTGAACCACCAAGGTCATAAATGAAAGAGAATTCAGGTACTCAATTTTTTTTCCAGAAAAGAAAAAAGGAACATGACAGATTCAATGTTCATGATTTAAAAGGGAGAAAGAAACCCCACAGAGGTGCTGGGCTATGAAAAACATTGAGAATTAAGCTCTGTTTTTTCTTTTGTCCTTTCTTTCTCCCCTTCTCAGAAACTCATAGGGAAAAAAAAAAAAAAAAGCTTTCACATCTTCAGGTCCTCAGGCTCAGAATATGGACTCACTTCTGGATGAGCAATGCTGTATTCAGAATCACTTGGTGACCAAAATTCAATAGATCCTTTTAAGCCATGTCATAATGCAGGAAAACATCAGAAGCAGGAAAAAAAAATCGTGCAACTTATTTTTTTTTAAGAGTTCTGGAAACTGTGAAAAGCTTGTTACACTGAGGAAGAAATAGACTTACTCACCTACAGGAGTCTACTTGGCTGATTAAGGCTTGTCCCTTTTGCAAAGCATCAGCTGTGCAGTCTTTAATTTCTCTGTGTAATTCCTCATGCCTTGCTGCCAAGACAGGCAGACTTAAACCCTCTGATTTAAGGAGCTTAAGGTAAGCTTCAACTCTCCCAAGTACATCAAATGCCTGCCAAAGAAAACATACTTTCATTTTCTGCTTTTCTAGTTTAAAATCTACATTGATGTGTACATGAAATACTAGAGATTAAACCAGCCTATTCAATTTATTAGTTTGATCATAACCAAAACCAACAACCTTAGTCTGAGAAAACAGCTGTGTAGTTTTAAGGCTTCATTTAGGGAAACTGATCATAGCTTAGCTCAACATAGATAAATGTCAACATCATAAAATTAGCAAAAGAGTTTACATTGAGAATGTACCTATACAACACAGTTATAACTGTATAGAATTTGGAGAGCCAGGCTTACTTTTTGCACATTTTGTACTATATACAAATAATGGATGAGATATTTTAAAAATATTATGCAGACTTTCACAACCTGAACGTCTCTGTGATGCTCTTAAAAGGAAATTGCCTAGCAAATTGCACTTTGAACTGGAATCATTATAGAGAAATATTCAAGAATTACCCCTTGTCTTTCCAAATATAAGACCTTCTCCCTGCTGTATCCAAGACATCTATCTGTCTACAAAGATTATAATTTGGTCTGAAGCTGTGCAAAGACTAAGACCAAGGTAATATTTAGCTTCTGACACACAAAACAGGATTATGCAGAAAAAACATTGCTTTGCAAACTGAGATATTGTCTTAAGAGAAGTTTTTGGTTTTTTTTTTTTTAATTCCTTTATTTTCTTCCTTTGTTTAGCAGATCAACAGCCAACCGTGGAGGATCAAGTTTATGGAGTTAACAGAGAGTAAAGAGAAGCTGTCCTTTTGTCCATTAAGTCTTAGTTGGCATTAAGATGGAGGAGTATATGATATGAAAGCAGTAAAAGAGGGCCATGGTAATATGAGGAAAACAGAAGGAGAGCAAAGTGCAATGGTCTTCATAGGTGTCCTGAGAGCACATTTCAGACTTTGGGCCTGAAGAGCAGGAGCCGAATTAGGTAAGTTGAAGAAAAGCTGCATGGCAAGAGAGCTCTTGCCGTGTTGCCCTTTGGCACTCCTGGAAGAAGCCACTGAATGGGATGCTCCGTACAAGTCTGGAGAACACTCCTATCCCAGTAAACCTGATGGTGCCACAGTCAACAGGCGCCTTGAAAGCTAGCCTTCCTGGACTGGTGAGTTGGAAGCCAGTGAGCTTGGTAGGAGCCCACCAGGTGCAGTAGGAAGAGTCCACAGAAGACTCATAAGAAATGAAAGTGGACAGCCTTGTGGGTCTAGTTTCCACTGAGACCCGAAGAGGGACCAGAGGAGCAAGGCTGAGTTAATGCTGAGGGAACACAGCTTAAGCCAAAGGTAGAGGCGACAGCCATGGAGCTGTGTGAAACACAGCTGCACCTGGCTGCCATCTAAGGGAGTGAGTTTTAATGTCAGAATCAGAACTGGATAAAACTTGAATTTACAAATGAAATCTCTCCAACACTGTCCCATTACTTATATGTTGATATTCTGTAGTCCCATCAATTTCCTCATGTCTCCTGAATCTGTTCTTTCTGATCACTTAAAAGGTTTAACACAAAATCATTCCCCTTTATTTAGATAATAGGAAGTAATAATATCAACTCCAGTTTAATGAGAACTGACTTGTGCTCCTTCTATACTCTGTGTTTCATGTTTACCTTTCATTCAGCCAAAAACATTTTTGAATGTCTGCTGAGATTCAGGCACATTGTCCTGAATGGCTCTAGATGGAAGTGAGAAATGATCTCCATTGGATGACAGGGGAAACTGAGTCTCAGAGAGATTAAATAAATTGCATAAAGTGATACTTCTACTAAGTGGCAGATTTGGTCTCTATCCTCAATTTGCCTGGCCCTCAGGCCCCTGCTTTTAAACCCTGGCCCATGGAACCATGCGGCAAAAGATTACCAGGGGAAGCTTAAGAAGGAAGGGGCATTTTCAAGAAGCCCATTCATCTTAGGCGGAAAAAGTGAGATTTTGAAACTTAACTTTTTATAATTAAGTGTCTACCTTTCCTTCTTATAGGTGAGAAAAGATATGGAGAAAAGTTGAGTGATTTCTCTTACGCTGTATAGGACTGGAAAAGGAAGATAGTTTAATTAAAGAAACTTTGAACCTGAAGACTCTTCCTTATCTGATCTCACTCTTTTTTTCTGCAGTTGGCAATAGAGCCAAATGTGTCAAGGTGTTGATGTTAGAAAAGATTATTTGAATTACTTTCTCAATCTTTCCGTGACACATTGAAATACCTCTTGGCAATAGCCACTGTTCCTGGAATTTTGTTTTATATTTTAAATTTTTATTGCTTCTTTTGAATGGAGTCTCATGTTAATCAAAGTTTAGTTTTAAAGTTAGCCCCGAAAACAAAAATCTGGTGTAGTCAAAATTATCATGAACTCCTTTAAATCCTGCTTAAAATTTAGTAGGTGTGAACTATTGCTTATAGTAACACATATTCACCTTGAGGACTGGAGCCACCGAGCTCGACCAAAGGAAGAAATAAAGAGAAAGTGTATATATGTAGATGTCAGGGCATTTGCTTCTTTCTTCCTTTAAGATAATTCCCCCAATTCGTCATGTGAATGGGGGAAAGAATAAATTCCAAAGTGCTTTTTTTTCTTTTCTCTTGACTCCACTCTGTTTTAGTATTAAGCCACTATAACCTTAAATATATGAAAGTTAGGTCGTGAGGATGTACATGGAGTAAGCATTTAGAAAATATTTTCCCATAATTACTCTAAATCTTGATGGGACACATCTTTAAAAAGTCCCTGAGAAGAGCAGGACCACCTGCTGCCTGTCATTCACCCTGCTTGGGTCTTTCCTTCTGTGGCCCCAGGGAACAGCTGCTACTCTCATATCCTTGGGCATTGGTCTCTTCTTCATAGGAGTTAGATTCTAAAGCTGCACGTACGTTAAATGCATGTGTGAGGTGACTCTACCCCCTTCCTCAATGTTATCATAAAAGTATTATATATCAATAATGTGGGAATAAATCAAAGGGCTAAACAGTCACTAGAAGGAGGTGGTATATCAAGGACCAAGGTAACCCATTACTTAGAATCAAAATAGCCAAATTTTCTTCTAGAGTTTTTTCTCAGAAAGATCAAAGTGTTAGGAAAGCATTGACTTATGAATTGCTCTATGTATCACACTTGATAGAATTATGGCAGAAGAAAAGAGGTGAGTGGTTGCGTTCCGTCATTAGCTCAACAAATTCATTTGCAAATAAGATGAGCTGGATACTGTAAGAGAGCTTATTCTTTATCCTTAATCCTAACCTGACCCTAATGGGAATAATCTAAACCCACAGAAATGTTAAATTAATGATTTTAATGATTTAAGAGGAGTCCCTTTCAAAAAGATTATACTGTCTGTGATTGTCAGAATCCTATGCAAAACTCCTTTCTCTTATCCCCATGCAGAATTTGATGAGGAATCAACATAACAATTCCAGAATGATCTAAATTTCATTGCTCTCACTTAATCTATCCCCAGAATAGAACTGAAAGCTTTTCTATTTACCATAACTATAAGGAACCTGATATACCAGATCCAGCCTGGAAAGAATCTCTTTGTCTCACATATGGTATAGAACAGGTTATTTTTGGCAATGACACTATGACCCCCATATAAACTCCCTTGGAATTAATATTTCCTCATTAGTTTTCTCTTCACATCCCTCTTTTTCTTCAAAGCTGGTCAAATACAGGTTTTACGACTAGGGGCAAAAAGAATATAAGCACAAGGATAATATTTTCTCCCTCTCAGTTCCAGCCCTTCTTGACAATTTTATATTGTACCACCCAGTTCTTAGGCAGATGAGGAGACCAATCAGCTCTTTTGCCTAAGGAGTTGCTTGGGTTTTTTTTTTTTAAGATGCTAATAAAGATCTTTTCTTTTTTTCCATTGTTAAGATCCAAAACAGTCTGGACCAAACCAAATAGAGATGGTATCAGGACATGGCACATTTTACTCTCTTTAAAATATCTATGAGATTAATAAGTTAAGGAAGAACCATGAGTCATCCAGGATAATTATATCACTCTGTATCACAAAGATGCTTAATAAGTAGTATTGTTTGCTCCTAGACTAACTTATTGGAAGAGAATCAACATTAAAACAAAACAAAAAAAAAAACCTTGAACACAGCAGAACTTTGAAATTTTCCTTTCATGAGTTCCAAGGCTGGAGAATGAGTTTGGTTGGAACATTTATCACTACGGAGGACACAAAACTCAGCTTTTCATTAGAGTACCGAATCCCACTGTCTGCAGAGATTTCCTCTGGGTTCAGTTTACATCAAGACTGAAAGCTTCCATTTCCTTTCCTAAGCACCATCTGAGATAACTTCTTGTGGCTCCCCGTTTGGCAAGCTGATACTTGATTCAGGTCCTGCCCAATCTGCCCAGGCTTTCAAATACCAGAAGGGCAGAAGCCAAAGGGTGATGTGATTTTCAGCTCCCAGTATTTGCTGCTCCCTGCTGGTGCTCCCGCTCATTCCATGCCTCTCCAAGGTTGTCGCTGCTGGGCCCCAGAACTCCCTCCGCGTTACTAGTGTTAGAAGGTGGCTTTGTGGTGTTAATGAGAGATATGTAAAATCATAACTTCCTAAAACTGGTTTTGGCCTCACAATCTGAAAAGCTGAAAAAACATTGGAAAAGGAGTTTTTTTTTTTTTTTTTAAAGATTTTATTTATTTATTCTACAGAGAGAGAGACAGCCAGGGAGAGAGGGAACACAAGCAGGGGGAGTGGGAGAGGAAGAAGCAGGCTCATAGCGGAGGAGCCTGATGTGGGGCTCGATCCCATAACGCTGGGATTACGCCCTGAGCCGAAGGCAGACGCTTAACCGCTGTGCCACCCAGGCGCCCCGGAAAAGGAGTTTTGGATTGAAAATGGCATGTATCAACACGGAATGGAGGAAGTGTATGTATTGACAAACTCTTACTTTTTCCTGAGATAAGCCCATCTTTGAAATGGGTAAACTAGACCCATAAGTAGAACGCTAGCCAGCTAGTCATTGTTTATACTTTCTGGTTTCTTTTATCTAAATTGACCTTAATAGTTTTAGGATGATCTTGGGAATATTAACATTTCCCAAGGGAAGATGTCCCTTTACAATGTGTGAAGCATCTATTTTCGTTCATTTGTTCAACAAACATTTATTTAACTCTATGGAGCATGTATTCTGGTACATGCTGGGGATAGGAAAATGAACAAAGCATTTAAGTCACGTTAGAGTGGCTAGTACAGTATTAAATGCATATATAATGACAAAATAATGGCTGGAACGTAGCGAATGCTTAGCCCTTCTACGCACTAGTCCTGTATTAACTCATTTAGATAGCTCAATGACTCTGTGAGGTGCATACAATTATTATTTCTATTTTTCAGATAAAAAAAGCTGGATGCACAGGGAAGTTAAGTAAGTGCCTAAGGTTACAGAGCTAATAAATGTCTAAGAACAGATTCATACCTCAGCAGCCTGGCTCCAAAGTCTACTATATTATTTTAGAAAAGTGTCATCCTAACAAACATTTTTAAATTTTACTCAATACTCCACAATTCCATTTATTTATTTATACTCCACTCTATCCTGAAAAGATTTTGTATATTTATCGCCACTTGCAGGAACTTTTATTACTGAATGGTATTCCCTGAAGTAGATAAGGATTGTTAGACCTACTTTAGAAAAGAGAACACCCAGGCTCAAACTGTAAATTGACTTGTCACATGGCCAGTCATTTATTCGTTCATTCAGCAAAATTTGCTGAACATTAGGTGGCATGCAAAGATGTCTAAGACACAACCTCTCTCTAGGGAGCAAAGAGAAATACTATGAATAATGAAAAATAAGCAATTAATGCTGCCTGGAGACTTCTTGGAGGAGGTGGTATGGGTGATGGCAAATCTCTTCATATAGCATTACTGCCCTTCTCCACTGTGACACAGAGATTGAGTTGAAATTTGTGTTCCTCGTGTATTAAAGTAATTAAGCTCTCCTCTTCCAAAATGATCTCATACCAATGACCTTGGATCAATGTAATCTCTTATGAAAATGTAATGTAGTTGGACTTGAAACCCCACAATTTCTAATATTTCACTGCTTTCAATCATTCAAATAAGTATCGAGCATCTACTACCTGAAAGGCACTGTTCTAGGTGTTCTGTTCTGGTGAATGCAAAGTAAAATAGACATGTTTCTTGCCCTCAAGGAATTTTAATTTGGCAAAGGAAAAGAAATCTACCCAGAAATGTCTACGATACAAAGAAGAATGTATTTAATACCAATGGAGAGATGCAAGAGTTTAATATTTTACGTGGAAGGGAAACCAACAAATACACTCATAACTCACTTAGAAGTCCCTTGATAGCTTTATAGAGAAGGATACTCATGAGTGACAATACAACTGAGTGTCTTTATTATAAGACTAATTAAATATGGGCTGCGTTGTGGGCTCTCGTGATAAATGTAAGATGTTTAACGTATTTGTTGTTTTTGGTAAGTTTTCTATTATATATACATAAATAATTTTATGGCCATAGTTTAGTCATATTTATCGAATATTTGCTGTGATTTAAATAGCTTATCCTTTGTTAAAAATAGAGCTACCCTATGACCCAACAATTGCATGAATAGGTATTTACCCCAAAGATACAGATGTAGTGAAAAGAAGGGGCGCATGTATCCCAGTGTTTATAGTAGCAATGTCCACAATAGCCAAACTGTGGAAGGAGGCAAGATGCCCTTCAGCAAATGAATGGATAAAGAATATGTGGTTCATATATACAATGGAATATTACTCAGCCATCAGAAAGGATGAATACCCACTATTTGCATCAACATCAATGGAACTGGAGGGGATTATGCTAAGTGAAATAAATCAAACAGAGAAAGACAATTATCATATGGTTTTACTCATACATGGAACATAAGGAATAGCTCAGAGGAACGTAGGGGACAGGAGGGAAAACTGAAGGGGGAGAAATCAGAGAGGCAGATGAACCATGAGAGACAACGGACTCCAGGAAACGATCTGAGGGTTTCAGAGGGGAAGAGGGTAGGGGGATGGGGTAGCCGGGTGATGGGTATTAAGGAGGGCGCGTGTTGTGATGAGCACTGTGTGTTATATGCAACTAATCATTGAACACTACATCAAAAAATAATGATGTACTATACAATGGCTAACTGAACATAATAAAAAAATTAAAAATAAATAAAAATAAATAGCCTATCCTTGAGTTCTAAAACCAAAGGTGTCTAAACCATTCTCTCAGAGGGAATACAGGAGGAGAGTAAATTAAAACACCATTTTCTTCTATATCACGAGGTTTGCCTCATCATGATTTAAGTCCTTAATATCTCTTCATATTAAGGATATGTTCAGCCTAAGAAACTTCTCCTTTTAAGGAAAACATTTTATGTATGTATGTATTTATTTATTTGAGAGAGAGAGAGAGAGAGAGAGAGAGAGCATAAGCAGGGGAAGGGACAGAGAGAGAGGAGAGAGAGAATCCCAAGCAGACTCTGCACTAAGTGCAGAGCCTGACTCAGGGCTCGATCTCAAGACCATGAGATCATGACCTGAGCTGAAATCAAGAGTTGGACACTTAACTAACTGAGCCACCCAGGCGCCCCAACATAGAAACTTCTTAGCATGCTATTCAAGATCTTCCTGATCTCCTGACTTCTCCTATCACTTGTCTGTCATCATTCTGGGCTTCCACTCTACATTCTTGACAAAATGAATTACCTTAGGCTCCCCAAACAAGGCACTACTCTGAACCACTCAGTCCACCCCCAACTCCTTCTTGCCCCAGCTTTTCATATTTAGCTCAATGTGCATCTCCTCTAGAGAAGTCTTCCTTGACTTTTTTCCTGGTCCTCTCCTCTGTGTTCCCTAATGCTCTACGCTCACTCCAAAAGTTCTGGGCTTTTCCCAAAGCACACAGAACTTCTGTTCCTTGCCTCTCCTCCACACTAGACTGAGAGAGTCTTGAAGGCAAGGATTGTATCTTTAATTGCTTTAGCTAAAGTACATATATGATACATGAAAACATCAGGTATACAGCACATTAGTCAAATGGAAATGTAGAAGAATGGAGGGAGTTTTTTAAAAAAAAGATGCTTTAGTTCTTTATAAGAGAAAGGGAAGTTGTTCTAGAAAAGAAAAATCTGAGACAGGCTGCCTAAGAATTACGGAACTGGAAATATCAAGGAAAGTGATGTCCACTGACAGCTTAATTTCATGAATTCATTTATATCATCTTAACAAATTCCCTTGGATAATATTTATTAGGTCCTCTACTTGGACATTCTTCAATCTGTACAACAACTTCTACTTAATTGTTTTCCACATCTGGGTTAAAATGTATCTATTTTGAAAATGCGAGAATAGATTATATATAAATAAAAAAAGTACTGAACTCCATCCTTAATTATTTTGTTTTTATCTGAAACAATTATGTTGCTGTAGGCATAACTGGTTTGCATTGCTGTAAATATCTTGAAAAAGCAACAGTATATTTTCAGAAGACATGACACTTTCAGCAGTGATGGCAGAAGCAGGAGAAGCTATGACAATCATTACATTTCAAACTGCTTTTGGTGTGTTGCTCTAGCTGCCCCAGATTTTGCTCTACCTTTGCTTTTAGGTTGACCACCCAAAAACCACACCATGTAGATTTGTCCTCAGTCTTCACAGCTTGCTTTCCCCAAAGAAATCATGTGCCTGAGAATGGGAAGCATGGGATATGAAACTTTATGACCAATCAGCCATGTGTTACAGCGTCAGGTTCAATCATTGCGGTCATATAAATATAGGCTCACATTGTTCTGCCCTTGAAACATATATATTTATCTGTTTGGTTCGAATCACATTCTCTAAACAATGATAAATAATTTTTGGGTGATCGACACATCTTACCCAACTCCTTTTTTGTGAACTTGCTAGAAATATAATAAATAAGATTATCTATAATAAAGATGAAAATTTGGGGGGATCCAGATGAGTTACTATAATAGGTGCTATGTTCACATTTCATTCCATGTCCTAATAACTTTTAGCAACATCTGGTAATTAGAGAAACTCTTCTTCTATCAGCTATCATCCCACATTGACAATCAACCCTTCTTATATTTGTTGCTAAGTGATTTAGCAGTAACCTCGCCAACACAGTAGATAACTCTAAAACGGAAAAGAAGGATCTCAGGTTCTTAAGTTAATGGCTCAATCTCCACTTGAATCCAGTGGCTGGTTTGTGACCCCGTCGGTAGCAACATTCTGAGGTCCTGTGTGCTAACATCGCCACCTACTGTTCACTCCAGGTACAAACTGCCAGACCTCAAGCCAAAGCTCTAGACACTATAAGAAAAGACTCTTGAGCCTTGGGTAATCATCAACCCCAAGCAGGATTAAAAGGTAATCAATTTCACTCCTGAATCCACAGAGCAAAGGCAGTGGGGCAGTCTTGTCAATGTGGATAATTAGGTGATAATTATATTTTATTGAATTTCACCAATTGAAAATATATTCTAGCTTTTTTTGGTATGTTTTGTTCTCTGCTGTATCCCCGAAATTTACAACAGTATCTGACACACAGAAATTCTTCAGGAAAAATATACTCAAGAAATGAATCCTTAAAGAAGGGTAGTTATTCACCACACTACTTACTTAGAGACTTCACTAAAAGAAATTATTATTACTTTTTTCTAGTAAATAAGAATATCCGTATCTAAAATTGATAAAGAGGGGAATGATTAAGATGAAGGGAAAGGGGGGGAAAGGGAGAATTTCCAGATGCTTGCAACAAAACACCAGCAACATATGATAAAAATCCAGATTAAAAAAAGAAATATATGCGATATGGAAGCATTAACAATAGTCCATTCTGAAGATGAGATTATGACATCCTTTTTATTTTAACAAAATTTTAAAAAAGTGAAAGGTGTATTTTTAAAATCATATACTTCACTTTTTACTGAGCAAATACTCCAGCTGTCACATTCAGTCATTCATATATTACTCATGATACTAGCATATTTTCTCATGCTGGTATTTGGCACAAATATCGAAGGGGAATATTGACCTAGCTTTAACAAATTTAGAGTAAGAGGTTGTTTGCTGAACAAATAATTCACTTATCAAGAATGTAATTGGTTTTCAAAGCAAATATCGTTTTTCAAAGCACTGACTTCCTCTTTCTTTCACGGTGCTGTATGCGTTGGGAGAGTCACTAGTGCTCCTGCCCATCATTACTGGTGTGTCAAGACTGCCTACCACTGACCTCTCTTTATCTGGGCCGTTTCTCAGTGTTGGGTTTGCAGCCAGCAGCCTTCAGGGCTGAGGAAATGTCTCCTTCTGAGACAAAGAGCAGGCTGGATTATTGTTTGCGATCCAACAGAAGATGCCCCAAGCTTAGGGTTCCTCTCCTGGAACACCACCTGCTGCACATGCTGTCACCCAGTAGGGCCTATTTTCATTGCCCCCCCCAACCCCCAGGATTGGGACTTGGGAAACTGATACAACATGTTGACATTTCGATTCTTGTTTTTATGAGTCATAAAGTCTTTTAGAACTGACACAGAAGTCACACGCGTGCCTTTTGTGAACATCCACAAAACTTTGGTAAATTAGCGTGTTAGCTTGAAATTTGGGTAAAATTTCAGATGCCTCATAGTTCTTGACAACATGACTTCATCTAGGGATAGGGATGCTCACAATTAGAAAAATCCAGTACACTCAAGGTACAGTGAAGTGAATTTTTTAAAAATTTATTTGAGACAGAGAGAGAGAGAAAGAGAGAGCAAGGGGTGGGAAGGGGGAGAGGGAGAGGGAGAAGCAGGCTCTCCACTGAGCAAGGAGCCTGATGTGGGACTTGATCCCAGGACCCTGGGATCATGACCTGAGCTGAAGGCAGACGCTTAACTGACTGAGCACTCAGGCACCCCAGTAAAGTGAATTTTTAAAAGGAAAATTCAGTGCTTCAGAGATAATAAAAATCAAAAATACCTCTTACGTAGTGTAAGTGGAATTTTCAGACTAGAAAAAAAATTTTTAAGGGATTTTTAAATTATATTAATGTTTAAATCCAGCTCTGTATTTTAACTAGGGTTATTTATATGTGTTATGCCAAAAGTTGGGCAAAATGGTGAGAATTTTAAAAAACATGCAGAATCCACAATATAAATAAAAGAGAAAAATACCACTTACAAGTCTAAGAAAGAGTTTCCTTCTTTAATTTAAATAGATTTACCCACTACATTATTTCATAATTTATTGCTTCTTAATAATATGATAAATATTTCATTTCAAAAGTCATGATTTAAGATCCACTTTCTACACTCTGGCTTCTATTTTTGCTGAGGTAAAAGTATCTATCACCTTCTCACATTGATTCTTAAATTTGGAGTTAAAAATTACTTCCTTGATGCTTTGAAAAGGGAGAACAAATTCTAAACCTTTCTAAGTGCCGCTTAGCTATAGAGAATGCTATAGTGTGGATAATATAGAACGGATAAATCCCAACGAAACTAGTTATAATTTAAATGCCATGGCATTTCAAATAATGAAACAAGGAATCTAGAAGTCAAGTCTTGGGGGTTAAGAAATATAACTTCTTAGGATTCGACCTGAATTGCTATATGAATTTGAGAAAGTAACCACTCCGTTTCTTTTTTCTTTTCTTTTCTTTTTTTTTTTTTTTACTATTACTATTACAAGAGATGTAATTCTTTTTCCCTCAAGGCCCAGAAATAATGTGAAGAAAGTCTCCCTGGGAAGTTACCAGATAATGAGAACAGAGAAAGCAAGAGCAAGAGAGTAAGAATTAAGGAGAGAGGGAAACACTGCAGAGCTGAAACTATAGGGTTGGTTCATTCTGGAAGTGTTGTTTTATTACAGCAACGTGTTCTATAACCGTCTTCCTTAGAAACAGCTTTAACTGACTGACAGATGACCCACTCCTTGTGTAGAACGAGGGTGTAATGTACGTTAGAAAGTCTCTTAGTTGAAAACAGGACTGTTGAAGAGGAACTTACCTAGCACCCTACCATTTACTTAGTTCAACAGCTCCAGTAACATGCGCTCTCTCTTTTCTTAAAACAAAGAAACCCCAAACAAATGATTTGCCCGATATTTCCTTAACACTTTTTTTTTTTACTGTAATTCTGGCACCTCTATTTTGGAATTCTAGTATTCATCCTTTTCAAGTTTCCTATAAGTAAGGAAGGTCAAAATAAAGTAACTATTTTAATATATACCAGGACGTTGTATTCAGATTGTTGATATCATGACTTTAAATCACAATATACCTGCCTTCTGGGAGTTACCCACTCATTTCCTGTCACATTGTCCAGTTTCAAAAACATCAGTGATATTTAAGGTATTAAACAATTCCAACTGGGCAGTTGAAGGTGTATATGAGCTTGGAAAATGTAGAAGAAATTTTCACATAATATCACCAGCTTCAGTTATACAACTGAGGTAAACATGCAGACATTACCACTCACTAAGAACCCCCTGCCACAACCAAATGAGTCAACCAGGAGAAGCTGAGCAAGCACTTCTCCAACTCCAGAAGACCTGGAGATGGTCCAAAGCAAGATTTCCCCTTGGCTGACTTTGAAAAGCAAGATCAAGGCAGGCCAGTCAGGAAGAGGCTCTGCTTCTAGCCTTATGGTTTGCATGCAGAAGGCTTGCAACATTCATGTATCTTTACCTGATAAATGAAAGAGAAGTTTTCAAAGGGAAACTTTTTTTTTCAGTAAAAGTTTCAAGGTGTTTTTTCACCTTGATATATTTCATGATAATTCCCTTACTCTATGAGAAACACTGCAGTGTTGGCACAAGTGTCCCCCTCAAACGGATCGATGAAACTCGATGAAACTTTCATGGGGATTTCTTTTTACATGTCAAAACATAGCGTCCCCTCGTTTTGAGAACCAAATAATGGCCCTGATAGGAATACATTTTAAAAGCTCATTTTCGCTGCTGTTAATTTTGAAACTTCATGTGGAATCTAGACTTCTGTGATATGCTCCAGCCTACTGAAGTAATGAGTCTCTTACTGGTCTGCCCTGATTACCTAAAATTACCAACGTGAACTCACACTGACCTTATTAGCGCTGCTAAAAAAACCATTTGCCTTTTTTAACCAAGTTTTCCTTTCTGCCATGAGCCGACCGCATTCTCCTTGAAGCTGATGCAGTTTCTGGTTAGAGAGCTGTAGATGCTCTTTCTCCACGTAGCCCTTGGACAGCAGAATCCCAAGTGCGTCACTCTTCAGCTTCTCAATGGCGGAATTCCATTCCTACAAGAGATCACTCCAGTTTATTTTACACATCTTCCCCTTCGTAAACTCTGATAAGACTCGCAGAACATTTCGATCTGTTGAATGTATCAGAAACCTGTCACTATATTTTCAAATCATGATGAAGTAAATGCTACATTCCAGGTTTGAGTACCAAGATGTAGATAAAAAAAGAGAAGGACAAAGGGAAAGAGGCTAGACAGGGAGTGGGATGATAGCGGGAAAGGTCAGGGCAGTTGGGGTGTGTGATTGATGGAGTGTCCTGTTGCCCCAAACACAGGCCACTTCCCCTTCCATTAATACTGTCTGAAAACATACCCCAAAATAGTCAACAGCGTTTTTCAGTCTCTTACTTATTGTGACCTGTTTTCATTCATTTAAATGTAGGAAGTCTATCTCCCACAATTCAGTCTCATTGCCAAGGTGGGCAAATGTGTACAAGAAAGGAAGGGAAATCTCATATTTTATGCCTGTTGTTTTCATATGTGCCTACACTTAGAACTGAAATTAAGATCTGTTATTGTCCACAAAATTAATAGCTGTTATTGTGCAGTATTCCCTACTTCCTGACCTGAGTCTCTCCTCTCAATACTTCATTCTTAGTGGTATATAAACATTTCAGGAAAAGAAAAGAGGTAGCTTTTTACTTTCTGTTACATGAAGAAGAAAAACAGTAAGTAGAGAAGAACGAAAATAAATTTGCAGTAAACCGAACATATTAACAATTTATTGAAAAGGAAATTTAAATTTCTTGCAGAAGAACTGAAGCCAGATTCAGCTTCATAAAATAATGCTTATCTCTAGCATGACAGTCTTTTGAGTGGATTTTCTGGTACTCATCTCAGCTGAGACTGAGCAGTACGCATAGGCTGTTTGTTACAGCATCAGAAATTTAGCGCCAAATTTCAAAAATTACAGTCTGACTCCATCCTGGCTTGTTCCCCAGGGCAAAATGTCCTGTTATTAAGTTACATTTGTTATATTATACTGTGCAAAATAAGTATAATTTTAGTGCAATTTACCACTACTATTTCCATTCATTCATTTCAGCAGACATACTAAATGCTATGCACCTAGCACCATGCTAGGATAGATGGCTTGTAGAATACAAAGGAAGAATAAAATGTAGTTCTTTCCTTTAGTAATCTAAAACTGCTATTTTACATCACTTTCATATATACTTACATTATCAGCTGTATGAAATACATGCTGGTCCTATAAACACATCCTGATGACTCAACTAATGGAAAGAGCGAATGTGTGATTCTTCAGCCTGACTACATCAACGGCGGCCGTGCGGAAGAGCGCTATCATGGTTGATCATACGCTCTGCCTTCTGAGAGAATGACCAAAAGTAGTGGGAGGGTTGTTAAAATAAAAAACAAATGGAGACCAGCCCTAAAAATTGCCTGCACAGACAAAAACAGTTTAGTCATACAAACAAAGCTTAATTTAGCTTATTTTGTGAGACTGACTTGACCTGGGTCATTTCTTGTTTATGCCTCTGGAAATTACAAGCAAAGCTCGAACCTTTCCCAAGGTTGATATGAGGTAACCACTGACCAATTCCCTATCATTTAAGAAAATTCTAATATTATAACCAATAATTGTGAAGAGTAAGCAGTCCCTGCTTCCTCACTGCAAAGGCTGCTTTATAATAATATACCCCTGAGCCTTGTTCCATGTTTCGGGGTGAGTGCTGTGGTTTGCAAACTGTCTTTTTGGTGTGTGCACAATAAACTTTTACTAATTACTACTTTGGCGAGTCATTGGCTTTACTTTCTTTATTTATGAACTTTTGACACTCCAGATTTCTCAGTGAGTGCAAAATCAATATTCTTAGGCATGAATATGGGCTATGTGATTTCTCAAGATCCTTCATTTTTTAAAGAGCTATTAGGCCCCCACTTAAAGACAGCTAATATGTGCCATGACATTCTTTCGTAAAGCACTGTAAATATCCCTCCCACTTAAAAACTATTATCTTAACCTTATCAGGAAAGAGCAAATGTTTTTAAAGCAGTACCATTTCTGGCACATGTAATCGGCATTCACTAAACGTTAGTCCCCCTTTACATTCCATCAATTTTATCGTGGTTCACTAGCTCCCCAAAATTTGTTCTTTATGGGAATTTCTGTTTCTCGGCTCTAAAATAATGGTAGTGGGACGCCTGGGTGGCTCAGGTTAAGCGTCTGTCTTCGGCTCAGGTCATGATCCCAGGGTCCTGGGATGGAGTCCTGCATCGGGCTCCTTGCTCAGTGGGGAACCTGCTTCTCCCTCTGCCTGCCATTCCCCCCGCTTGTGCACGTTCTCTCTCTCTCTCTGACAAATAAATAAGATCTTTTAAAAATAAATAAATAAAATAAAATAATGGTAGTGAAAGGGTTCTCCAAATGTTATTGACCAGTGTTATATATTGATCAGTATTATGGGATAAACAAAATAAAGCAGGTTTCTTTACTGCTGGCCTTCTCAGAAGCCTTCATATGTTAATGTGCTTTGAGACTCTTAGCTGAAAACGTGGTTTGAAATATACTGGGCAAACTGTTTTGACCATGAAACCATGCGTTTACTGACTATCTCGGGGACCAATGCTCCAGTTGGAACAATATTGGGAAATTCTGTTCTTGTGGCTAAAAGCAGATCAGTCACCTAGGAGTTTACCTGCTTTCACAAGACTGTCTGTCTCTTTCCTCTTTTGTTTTGTCTCTATCCCTCCAGCTACCCAACTAGTCCACTTTCTATTTTTTGTACCCATTCTCTCACTTTCTGTTAAGATCCGTGGGGTATGAATCCTCAATGGACTCAAGTGAAGAAATGCTTAATGTGTTAAAATAGAATAAAGCAGGTAATTCTTTCAAAAAAATTATCATTGACCAGAATCTTCTTACTCATTAGCGGAAGACCATTTAACAAAGAACCTGGGGAAGACCTAGAGAGCTAGGGTGAAGGAAATGGAAAAAGAGTTAGGACATGGAAAAACAGGTTATGGCCATTATGTGCTCAGCCTGAACAACACGAAGCCCTAAGGTGTAGGTATCCTAATCGTCTGCAAGATAGTACTGATTTTTCTTTCTGTATGCTAAGCACTGTGCTAAATGCTTTACACGTATCATCTCATTCACTCTTCACCACATCCCTATAAGGTAGGAACTGTTATTATCCTCATTTTACAGATGGGGTAATCAAGGTTTAGAGGAATTAAGAACTTGCCCAAATTCTCAACACTAGTAAGTGAAAGAGCCAGAATTCAAACTCAGGTAGTTTAACCCTAGACCCCATTTCTCAATCAGTATACTGACCTCAGCACTTCAGAAAGAAGAGGTGATGGAAAGTGTTTTTTACAGCATAGAAAGATTAAACCTATTGGCTTAGAATTACGGAGGTGAAAGTTCTATGAAACCTGAATAAGGCCTTGGAAATGAGAAATCTTATAGGACCCTGAGATTTTTTGGTTTAGAATCAGAAGTTTCATTATTTCTAAATAAACAATGCTGTTACATATAGAACTGAGAATTTACAGCCCAAACTCAAGCTTAATTTTGCTTAGTGAGTGGACCAAAATAATAAAACTCTTCTCTATGAATTTCTCGAGAAGGGAAATACCTGTTCTCTAACGGTGTTCATAAATCTGCCTTTAGCATAAATTTTGCAAACATCATTAAAGAAAGACCTCTGGAGTGGAGCCAAATCTTTGAAAACACACTTCAACTCTGTGCTTCACATCACGTTTATAAAAAGTGGGCTATGACCTTGCAAGGAAGCTGTAAAGGACCATTTTGTGGCTCGTATCTTTTCTTATTCTCCATCCTCAGTCTTCTTAATTGCATTTCACATGAACTCTGTGGGTATTAAATGAAGTTGGGTCCATTCAATATTTCTATTCAATCTTCTCAGAAAATTGGTTCTGTTTTCTTTGGGCAATCCATGGGTAGTTTCTGATGCGTTTCTGTAACATTCTGATGATGTATTTCCCCAGTCATTTTTCTTTGGAGATGCGTCCACTATTTTATTTTAACATAAAATGTTCCAGAGTCATCAGAATCCATCAAACTATTTTTAAAAACTTAGCTGTCACTGTTGTCAGGGCTGACAGAACCCAATGGAGAAAATCGCGGTCCGTTTTCTCTAGCCGTTGCTGCCTGCCTGCTAAGTGTTAAGCCTCTGACTGAGTTTCAGTCACTGCAATAAAATATTTCCAGTACCTATCTCTACCAGCTGAAAGCCAAAGCCTGCCATTTCCTTGGCTTTTCAGCCTTGACTGAGATATGTGCATATGTCTGACCGAGTAAAACGTGTGGAACTGTGTGCTCCTGGGCTCGGGGTGTCTCCTCAGGTCACTCCATTTTTTTATTTTTCACTCTCAGTGGTTACCCTTTGACATGACGCCTTTCACTGTTCCATCTGCTGAGGAAACTGAGCTTCTGTTGGATCCCTCGATTGAAAGGGTACTTTTAAGAGGATTAGTGTTGATAGACAAGAAGGTGAAAACGATTTCTTCGGTCTTTTCTATACTCCCAGGTTATCTCTTCAAATGAAGTTATGGATTGGCATAAAAATTATCCAGCAGGTAGTTTCAAAAAGTAGAAAGTAGAAAGATTAGCTATTTGAAAAAAAACAATAGCATCATAATATGTTTAATAAGCTTTTATTCACAGGAAAACTTCACTGTAGATGAGGGGGTGTAATGACCCAACGCCATGTGGTAAATTATTTTCACTATAAACTTGACTTCAGAATGTAATTTTTAAGTGGGGGAAGATGGACAAGAAAGAATAAAGGACATATTTATAAACTACTAAGAAAATATCAGCTGTGGAGATGACGGGCCCAAATCACATCTGGCCGAAGCATGTGTGGAACTCATGTATAGTCCGCATAGCATGGCTATTTCCTAGGACATCTCATTAGACACAGTCCATTTCTTGTTCAGTCTCTAAATCTACAGTCCCATTTGGTTCAGCACCAAGGAGAATTAACTCATTGACACAAAATCATGCAATTGTACATGATTGCATTAACAGCTGGTACAAACAAAATAAACCTGGCAATTTTAATCAGAGAATATTTTAAAGTCTGTTTTGAGCAGGAATTTCTTTTTAGAGGAAATTTTTAAGCTTTTAAAGAGTGGCAGTGAGCCCCTAAAGAGCTGAAACTCTGATTACGCCGAGTTGGATTGCAAACTGGGCCACAGTTCCCTCTCCTGCTCTGTTACCAGGCATTTCTACACTGACCTACACAAAAGCAAGGATCTTACTAGAGAGCTGGGTCCCATCCCACTATTGGATAGTGCAGAGTTCAGTGTCCACAGGCCGTTTGAACTTGGCCCTCACTGTGATGCATTTCCGCAAAGGCACTGATTGCAAACAGGAAGAACTGCGATTTTGTGTCAGTTAAGATAAAAGAAGTGTGGTGTTTCACCTCCCAGCCATTAGGCAGAGAATCATAGCTACTGAACCAGGGAGAGCTTGTGGGTAAGAGCAGAGAACTGGAGCTAGAAATACACTTTTTATTCCAAACTTTGTAAGTGGTCTCAAGCAGGGTATTTTGCTTCTCCAAGCCTTACTTCCCTGCAGTGCAATGGCAGCCACCACCACACATACGCATCCGCTTCTCTAGTGAATCACCTATAAACTGAGAGATGAGTTAGCTGTGCTTCAAATTCCCAGATTTTAGGACCTACCAAAATTTGGGGTTTTAGCTGTATTTCCCATTCCTATTGGGATTGGGACTGACAGACTATAGTGGAAATGACAGATCAAAATAATTTTTGAGTAATAGTTGTTTTCTTTTTTCTCTGCCCATTCAAGTATTCCAAACGTCACAGGGAAAACCATGGCTTGGAAGTTTCTTGTTTCCCTTATTCTGTTCAATACATGGCCACCAAGTGGAGCTTGTTGTTCGGCTACTCAGAACAGGGTGCTTTGCTGTTAATACTGAAGCAAATGGATGTGCGGTGGAATAAATTTTTAAAATAAAATAAAATCTTAACAAATTGTACTTAAGAGCAAATCTTCAAAATAATGATTAGAGCAACAATACATTTATTTTTTCTTCCTTAGTTCAACATAGTTTTTGGATGAAGATTTAATTACATGAGAAGTCAGGGAGACATTTTCTGAAGATTTGTGTTTTCCAAGAATTATTATTATTATTTGCTATCTTGTCCTTGTTGTTTTTTTTAGATTTCTTGTTCCTCTTAATCACATTTTCTTTGAGTTAAATAAGTAAGGAGCAGAGCCAGATTTGTGGGCATTGATGTTTCCATTTTTAATAAAAATTAATAAAGTCTAGCTGGCCAGATTATTTGCATCTAACACAATTTGCCTGCAGATTGTGCCACTAGCTGACTAGGTGGTCCCGGTTTATATTAATGTTTTCAGAAGCCGTATTGTTTAATTTTCTAGAGCGTGTGTTGGAGATTCCTTCAGAATCTCAACATATAATTCAACTGTGGAGGGAATTATTAGGTTTGGATGTTCACCTCTTGTGAGGATTCTCCTAAATGAAATAGATTAAGTTGGGAAATGGGG
This sequence comes from Ursus maritimus, assembly GCF_017311325.1. Taxonomy (NCBI): domain Eukaryota; kingdom Metazoa; phylum Chordata; class Mammalia; order Carnivora; family Ursidae; genus Ursus; species Ursus maritimus. Next base: position 52,637,179 of record NW_024423343.1, on the reverse strand, counting down.
GGAAAATCCATATATATTACATCCATAATGAACATCAGATATAGACTAGAACAATGGCTCTTAAATCTGGCTGACTATCAGTATCTCCTAGAAAAAATTTTAAAACACGCTTTCTCACACCTACCCTATATTCATTGAATCATGATTGGTAGGGTGGAAGAAGATGTATTTTTAAAAAATCTGTGGCATTTTATTTGAAATCGGGAACAAACAAATAATACTTATGATCTGTCAAATTTTGGAACTGGACCAGAATATTCCAAAATATTGAATGACTAGGTAACAATAGACCTATAAGAGTTTCTGTGTAATCATACCAATAAATGAGAAAGAATGATTATATAATAAAAGTGGTTTTAACCTTGCAACTTAAAGCTAACTTGACTCTATAAAATTACATTTTACATTAATGACTCCCAAATCTAAAATTTAACTTCTGTTTTTTTAATTACTTCATTCATTCAATAAGTATTGTGTAAGGCTGTGGAAGATACAATGACAAATAAAATATTTACCTTACACTCCTTAAATGATTAATACACCAATCCATCATGAATTTAAAACAGCCCTGCTGCAATGTTGAACATCATTAGTCTTAATTCATAAAGAAGAAATCAAGGCATTTCTTTCTACTTTGTACATTCTTCATGTTATTGTGTCAGGCAAAGTTGCCACTGATTTAAAAAGGGAAGCAGAAAGTTGGGAAAAAAAGAAAAGAAAAAGAAAAAAGCTGAGAGAAAGTACAAAACTCATCCAGTTTACTTCCCAAATTCTTCTATACATCTATATGGTTATCATTAACAGTCCTTACAAACTTTTTATAACCATATTTGTAATACGTATATTCTTTATTATAAGAAAAGCCCTTACTCTAATGATGTGGAAGAAATTACTTTTCTTCTAACAAAATCTAGTCAAAGCTAGAATTTCTTCAACTCATCTCCCTTTATTTTGGTTTTCAGCTAATCACTATGTATATGCATGGGATTCTCTCTCCATACTTTCTATATTCAATAATCTATGAATCAGCAGCAAATGATACTGGGATAGACACTTCATAACTCTCCCATACGGAAAATGGTCTAATCTAAAAAGCATTATGTGACTAATCTTAAGAACATCTAACTAATACAACATAGATCATTGTAAGTGCAAATGGAAAACAAAACAGTATTCAGTGGAAGAAAAAAATAAATTCTGATTTGGGAATCTGGGGAGACCTTTTATAGGATCTTAATTATGGGTGAGACCTTCAACTGATGAGTGTAATGTGGGATTGGGGAGAAGGCAAGGGCTGGTTTGAGCAGAAAAGACAGTGTGAGCAAGAGCACGTGGGCAAGGGTGTTTGTTATTATTACCAAGGAGATGAGAAGTATGATCCTAGATCATAAGAAGATAGAACTATTCAATTTAGAAAATTAATAAGTATTTCTCATAGGAAATGATGTCTGAGCTGAGACCTAAAACAAAAGGGTGGGAGTTACCTAGGCAGAAGAGGAGTGGAGGTGGGGTGGGGAGTGAAGAGTGAGCCCATGGGCAAACATCTAAAAGAAAGCTAGTCACTACCAGATAGATAAGAGTGGCCCTAATCAAAGACATAGATTTATGAATAGCACTTTTTAGAGAGAATTGTTGAAAGCAAAGCACTACTCACTAAAAAGCAGTGTGATAAATGAGAATAGGAGAGCGCTAAGGGCAAAATAGAGGGATGAGCCCAGACTCATGTAATGGCTGGAGAATGGGAAGTTCATACCAGAGAAAGAAATAGGAGAAGAAATTATACAAGCAAACCAGGAGGGTTTTTACTAAGAATTGTACATGACAATCAAATGCAATGAATTGTTCTCAATTTGAGACAATTTGAAAACATTTGAAAATGAACAACAGGGGCACCTGGGTGGCTCAGTCAGTTAAGTGTCTGTCTTCAGCTCAGGTCATGATCTCAGGGACCTGGGATTGAGTCCCACATCAGGCTCCTTGCTCAGCAGGGAGTCTGCTTGTCCTTATCCCTCTGCTCCTCCCCCTGCTTGTGCTCTCTCTTGCTCTCACTCTCTCTCTCTAATAAATAAATGAAATCTTAAAAAAAAAAAAAAGAAAATGAACAACAGAGCAGAAAATACTATTGTGTCAATGTTAAAGTTATTGAGTGTAAAACCAGAATACAGCCGTAGGAGAAACCATCCTTGTCATTAGGATATCTGTTGAAATATTTAGGGTGAAAATACATGACGTTCGCAACTTATTTTGAAATGATTCAAGACAAATTATGTGTGTGTGTGTATGTGTGTGTATATATATGTGTGTGTGTGTATATGTATATATATATACATATATATGTATATATACACACACACACACACACACACATATAAATACATACCAAGAGAGAAAGGAAATGTCAGAAAATTTTAAAACTGATGAAATCTATTTGGGCTTTCATTGTACTATTCTTTCAAATTTGCTGTGTGGAGTTTCCAAATTAAAAGTTAAGGAAGAATAGGGGTGCCTGGGTGGCTCAGCTGATTAAGCGGCCGACTCTTGATTTCAGCTCAGGTCATGATCTCGGGGTCCTGGGATCAAACTCCATGCTCAGTGGGGAGTTTGTTTGAGGATTTCTCACCTCTCCCTCTGTCTCCCCCCACCTTCTCTTAAATAAATAAATAAATAAATCTTTTAAATGTTAAGGAAGAAGAGTTAATACAGTTAATAATAGAAAGTTAAGGAAAAAAGAAAAAGAAACTAAAAAAAAAACTACAAAAACTCAATTTTTGAAAGCAATAGGAAAGGTCAATTATTGAGGGTAGTTTAAATAAATACATCCATACAGTGGAATACTCTGTAGCAAAAGCATCAGAACTCTGCCTATGTACTAACATAGAAGAATAAACAAGTAATAAAAACAAGATGCAGAAGGGTGAGCTTAGTAGGCCACTAATGAGGTAAGGAAGGGACAAAATAAGAATATATAGTTGTATTTGTTTAGATAACATAAAGAAACTGGGCAGATAATAAAAAACTAATAACAGTGGTTACTTTTGACACTAGGGAGGGGGATTAGGTAGGTGAAAACAGAAATATTATATTTTAGGTTTTTCTATGCCCCTTTAATATTTTTTAACAATGGCAATATATTGGTCAAAAAGTAAATTAAATGCATTGAAAAACAAACAAATGCAATTCACCAAATAAATAAAATAAAAGAGAAACAGCATATGATAATCTCAGTAAATGCAAAAGAGGCATCAATAATATTCAGTGTCCATTCATGATTCTTTTTTTAAATCCAAAATGTAATAAAGGACAGATGAAAAAACCAAACTAAAACAAAAAAATTTAAAAATTAAGAAACATCATACTTAATGATAAAGCATTTGAATCTTTCTATTTAAAGTCAGGAACAAAACAAAAATTCCCTCTACCACTGCCTCAACGAAACTGAAAAAGAAGAAAAAATTGAAACCTCTCGATTCACAATGCAGTGAAAATTTCCATGTTACAAGCGCCAGGTTTACAGAGAACTCACCCTATCCACACTATTTGTGCCTGCATTCCCATCAATGCCCTATTACCATCATAAGATGTGCTAGATTTCAGCTTTAGAAGATAAAGTGGTGTTTGGGACCAAAGGGTATTACGTTAACTGAAGTACGCCAGACAGAGAGAGACAAATACCCCATGACTCCACTTACATCTGGCATCTAAAAAAAACAAAACAAATGAATAAACAAACTACGGAAACAGAAACAGACTCAGAAAATATAGAAAACAAACTGGTGGTTGCCAGAGGAGACAGGGGTGGGGAATGAGCGAAATAGTGAAGGGAATTAAGAAGTACAAACTTCCAAGAAGAAAAGGAAAAAAAACCAACCACCACAAAGCAGTGCTTTATCTTTATAGTAAGTAAAACTTAGAGGCAGCATTAGGTTTGGGCACTCTGCAAATCGCTTCACTTTTCAATTCCACTCTTGTGTTTGGGTTAATAAACATTTATTTTAAAAATTAGAGGTGGGATCGCGTGGTGGAAAATTTTAAAAAGAAATAAAAACGGGGCACCTGGGTGGCTTAGTCTATTGTCAGACTCTTGGTTTGGCCCAGGTCATGATCTCAGTGTTGTGAAAATGAGCCCCTCATTGGGCTCTGTGCTCAGCGTGGAGTCTGCTTGAGATTCTTTCCCTCTTCTTCTCCCTCCCCCTCTGCCCTGCCCCTCACTCAAGTGCTCTCTCTCTCTCTAAAATATAAATAAGTAAATAAATAAATAAATAAATAAATAAAAGAAAACCAAAAGTAAAGGATAGTTAAGAAGTTGGTAGACATTCACACATTGGTGTGAATCAGATTGCTTTCCACTTAACACTGGAGAATTGCAGGACTGAATCCTTCTTTCACAAAGTTTTGATCATTATTTCTCTGTTGCTTTAGAATCAGGTCTTCCTATCAAATCTTGTTTAATCCATAGTCTTGATGATAATTAGGCAGTAGAGAGAATGACTCATGACCTCCCAGCCAAACTGAAAGTCACTTAAAAGCCACAGCAATTTAGAAGTTCAGCAAGGGCCAACATGGGGTAACATGTTGCTGCCAGCTTCCTTTGTAATAGAGTCATCCACTGACCCAACAAACACTAGGTGTCCCAGACCCCTCTTCTGGGTACTTTAGTAAATCCAGAAATGAATATGCCATGGCCCTGTTTTTAGGAAATTCAGAGCTGTGGAGAAATCAAACTTGTGGAGAAATCAGATATGTGAACAATTGAAATGGAAAAGATGCTTTAATTAAACAATAAGCAATGCTTTGTGAGAAAAGAAGGGGAAAGCAAGAGCCGGGGGATCAAAAAGCTTCCCAGAGAAGGAATCTAGACTGACACTGCATCCCGAGATCACCTGACTAAGATTTGCATAATTTCACCCTTGAGGCTGGAGTGGAGACAGAGCTTTCAATGGATCCTCCCTGCTCAATGTACTGACCTCAAAATTTTGCCTAGACATCTTAAACATGAATGCTACTCTCTTTGTCTTGTTTCTTAGCTAACTTCTGTGGGGCCCAATCTTGAAGTACATACCAAACTCTTTAAGAAGACAGTCAATATTTTCCAAGTCCCTTTTGCCTCAGTGAAGTTCATACTAAGACCCAAAACAGAAGTCACCTGCAAGATATTTCCCCTCCTGCTTTTTATAAAAAAAAAAAACAAAACAAAACTAAGTCTATGGAAGATATTATCATAGATGTACTGAAGGAGAAGGAGATTGAGGTGAGGTTTATCAAAAGATGGGGAGATCTGGCCAGCACCAGAGAAAAGGCTGGATGGGAGAGGAGGCATGAGGAGATGGATGGTCCCCTTAGGGCAGTGCCATGTGGAAGTACAAGGCTTCCTCAGGCATGGCTGTGAGTTCCCTTCCAGGACACTGGAAGCTGGGCCATCCTAGAGCACCAAACCACCACAGAAGCAGCAGAGTCACTGAATCTGCAGTCTCCATAAAGGCTGAGACAATGATTGTTCGAGGGAGTCAGAATAGACTGATGAGTAGAGGGACTTCCTGATGCTAAGATGCTACAGGAGCCCAGGAACACTTGCAAAACCCTGGGGTAAGGGAACTCCAATAACCACAGAGATTGAGTGTCCAACCAGTCAGAGGATGGGAACTCGGAATCAGGCTTATGTTGATTAAAAAGAAAAAAAAAAAGATGTAAAAACAGACAAGCAATGATTCATGCAAAAATATTGTAGTTTGTAGGCTCAGATTCATACTACTACTCAACATAATTATAATAGTCTTTGTCAAAGATTTCAGGCACCCAAATTGAAGTGGTGGGCTGGGATGAGAGGAGAAGGAGATGGGAGGTAAGAACAGACTCACACTGAGAGGTCATTTGACCTGAAGGGAGAGAGGGAGAGAATGAGGCTCTAATGTGACCCTGAAGTCTCTAACCTCATGGCTGAAGGACTGCAACATCTTTAGCCAAGAAAGAAAATGGGAGGGTTTGAAGGGGAAAGTAATGATACTAGCTGAGTTAGAAGTGCCAGTAAGAAGTCTATGTGTAAATCTTCAACAGCTATTTCTAAAAAGAAGACTGGAATTGAGAAAAGACATATGAATTGGAAATTTTTTTTGAAGTCTAGAAATCATCAAGATAAAAGTGATGTTGTCATCATAGGATTAGATAAGACCACGTGAAGAATGCAGGAAACAAGAGAAGAGCCACAGACTAAGCACGATAAGCAAAGGCAGACTGGAGGAAGAGATGGCATTGAGCAAGATTTAGAAGGAGCCATTCCAGAGATGGGAGAACTAGAGAAAACAGTGTCTCAGAGGCCAAGTGCATAGAAAGGGTCCATTCATTAGTTACTTGAGAAAGAGCAGTTTCTCGTAATGCAAGTAAAAGATTAGTGGGGGAGCAGGGGAGGCAGGAGGCAGAAAATGAGGTAGTTGCATTAGTTTCCTAGGGGCTGTTATAACAAGGTACCACAAACTGGGTGTCCTGGACAACAGAAATGTACTCTTTCACAGTCGTGGAAGCTAGGATCTGAAGTCAAGGTACATTGGTTCCTCCTGAAGGCGGTGACAAGAGGACCTGCTCCCAGCGCCTCTCCTGGCTTTGTCAATGGCCATTTGCCCCCTGTGTCTCTTCACATCATCTTTCCTCTGTGTGTGTCTGCCTCTGGGTTTAAATGTCCCCTTTAAAAAAGCCACATAGAACTAGCGTCCACCCTAATGACCTCATTTTCACTATTTACATCTGCCATCAGTCTGTTTCCAAAAGAGGTCGCATTCTGAGATTCTGGGTGTTATGACTTCAATATAGAAATGTTGGGAAGGACAATACAAGCCATGACAGTAGCCAAGGAAAAGGTGGAATATGTCTTAAGGATTGAGCAGCAATGTTTTTGTTTTCGATATTGTGAGACTAAAATGTAATTGAGGGAAGGTGAGAAGGAGTGACTGAAAATTGAAGAGAGATTCAAACTGAAGAGATGGGAAAGGTGGGGGGGTTGCTGGAATGGTGGGTTAGATTTGGAAATGAAAGGAATTGGAGAAAAGGTGGAAAAGAGACAACAAGGTCAGGGAAGAAAAGAGTCAAGCAATTTCACCTTTCATGGCCATGTGACTCTGAGGTTAAGTAAGGCCTGGCTGGGTGTTTTAAAAGAGGATAAAAGTTTTGGACTGATTATTATGGGGAATGGAGCCTGGAATTAACAGATGATAAGTAAAGGAATTCATAAAGCCAACTGATAATAGATTTCCTTTTAAAATAGATCTAATCAGAAAAATTATGCAAGTGCTTCATCTTTTTCTGAAGTAGAAACAGAGAAAATGGGTGGTTGAGTTACTCACAAGTAGCCCTGGTGGCCGTCACTGAAGAGTATAAGAAGGGAAGCCAGGAAAAGTGAAAGGAAAGGAGATGTGAGGAGAGCAGGGTCAGTGATGCTTTGGAACCAGTGCGGCCACAGAACTGGGAAGCTGAAGTGAAGGCCTTTAGAGTGATGAACATCAAGGAGATCTATGGCCACAGTACTGAAAGTCTCCAAGAGAATGCTGAAGTAGCACAGAAAAGTTGTAGGGATTTAAAGTGTGAGAATGTTAAGCCCTAAGAAAATGCCTTCTCTGGTGTCCACTTCAAATAGACTACTTTCGCTATTATGATTATGATAGCAGTATTACCTCAAGTTGTAATAATAGTAACTATACAAATCCATGTTTTGTGGGAATTTTATTTAAGGGCTGATAAATGACAAAGAGGCTGAGGAAGAGAGGAGGAGGAGGAGGGGGTAGATGATGGGGGGAGGGAGGGGTCAGGAGAGAGGGAGGGGAGAGGAGGTAGGAGGAGGGGGGACGAGGGAGGAGGGAGGGGAGGGGATGGAAGAAAATGCATAAAGAATTATTGTAAAAGTCATAAGTAGAAGAGAGAGAGGGGAAACTTTCTCTAAGAGGTTAAATTTAACGAGCTGGTGAAGATTCTGTAAACAAAATGACAGCAGGTAGTTTTAAACCTAGTGATCGTGGAATACAATGTTCTTTATTTGCTTCCTTAACTCATCCCCTTCTTAGATGGGCATAAACATTTCTGAGGGACTTTCTAAATCAAATTTCCCCTGGAAATGAAAGCATATGGTTCACTAAGCTTTAAATTAACCCACAAGTTAAGGCTACACACTGCTTGTGAAAATCCCATCACACTGCTTGCAGGCAAAGGCAGTACTATTTATACTTATTTTGCCTGTTAGTAATGAAATTGTTTCTAATTTATGTTCTGTGAAAAGTGACATCTGCTTTTAATTGGGAAGTTCATTAAGAAATCAGACAAGTAAAACAAATTATTCACTAAAATGAAGACAGAGGAATTGAAATGCACTAATGCAGGTGCCTTTACTGTTTGGGGACTCACTTAATTTCTGCCTTGAGACATTTCAGATCCAGACCCCACTTTATTTTTGAAAATACATAAAACATTATAAAAGAAACAAACTCTGCTTCATTTTATGCATTTTCCTTATAATCATCAGAGATGATATAAGCTGATTTACTGAAGTAATATGTTTTATAGTGGTTTTATCATTTTCTCATGTACCTTCAGTGAAAGAAGTTGGGGATGTAATTAAAGTTCAAATAGCAGAATAGTCAGCTTCTTTATATAGGTTAATATGTGCCACAATGAGAAGAAAAATGATGTATGATATATTTACATGGTTTATCAACATGCAATCATTAAAAACATTTAAAATACGCATTTAAATGGAGAAATGCTTATGATATAATGCTAACTGGAAAACTCACACTGCAAAACAATACACAACTTTGTATATAAAAACACACATATATAGTGTATTATACACACATACATAGTTTGGGGATACTCAAGTTTATGTATAGTTTATATTTCCTTCCCATTTCCATATATACCCACACAGTATGAATGATTTTAGTTTTCTTTAGTTTTATATATTGTCTCATTTTTCCAAAATGAAAATGTACTATGTAATCAGAAAAATAAAACAATAGGGACGCCTGGGTGGCTCAGTCGTTAAGCATCGGCCTTTGGGTCAGGACCTGATCCCAGGGTCCTGGGATCGAGCCCCACATTCAGCTCCCTGCTCAGCGGGAAGCCTGCTTCTCCCTCTCCCACTCCCCCTGCTTGTGTTCCCTCTCTTGCTGTCTCTCTCTCTGTCAAATAAATAAATAAAATCTTCAAAAAAAATAAAAATAAAAAACAAAATAAAATAAATAAAAATGAATTGAGAGAGATTGTTAAAAAAAGAAAAAGAAAATAATAAACATATTTTTTATTTAAAAAAATTTTTAAATTTTATTTATTTGAGAGAGCGTGAGTCACGTGTGAGAGTGTAAGCACAGAGAGGGGACAGAGGCAGATTCTGTGCCAGCATGACCAAGGCAGGGCTCTGTTCGGTGGCATGCCGTTCAGGGCTCAATCCTGCCACCCTGAGATCATGACCTGAGCTGAAACCAAGAGACCGAAGCTCAGTTGGCTGAGCCACCCAGGTGTGCCCCTAATTTTTAAAGAGCCATTTCCTTGTAGTGATTCTATTGATGAGAATTATGCATTTAGAATATTCCAATAAGCTTGCAAGAGATTCTGCTTTACTTCCTTATCTTATAAATATTTTGTAAATCTAAACTTGACTTTTCCTCTAAATAAAGTTTATGTGAGACCTAAGCAGTGGTATTTTTCTAAGGTCTCCAAATAATATTATTTAAAGGAACCTGAGGCCAAGATCACAAATCTAATTTATGAAATCACTCAGCAACAACTGGAAAGTATTTTCAATGACTTGGAAAATCAGATTAGATGATGAATCATGGAAGATGGTTTTAATCCTGAAGCTGAGGAATGTGAATTCTACTATATTAAAACATTGAAGATGATGTTTCTATACATGTCAGAATGCCAAAGATCATTGTTAATCAAGGACTTTATAAACAATATATAGTCATCTGGAAAATTAAGGAGGATATGGACATACATGAAATAGATGTGAAAAAACTCTAAGTTAGTGCCTCTTAAACTTTAATGTCAGTTCAAATCCTCTAGGGAAATTTGTTAAAATGCAGATTCTGATACAATAGGTTTGGTAGTTAAAGTTTGGGATTCTGTATTTCTAAGACTTTCAGATGCCGCCGCTGCAGTCTGGGGCCACCCGTTGAACAACATGGCTATAAGTCTCTTTTAAGCCTTTAAGATGGTAGTCAGTATCCTCCATCTCAAAAGATATCACGCTCTACCCAAAGTTTCATCAAAAGTTCAATAGCTTTCTAAGTGACTTTTCTGTCTTCAATATCACTCCCTCTCGTTCTTATCATTCACAGTTTCCAAGGTAATTTACAAAAATGTTAATCAGTTTAAGCCACTACTACACTTGAATGGTACCTCATTGCCCGTCCTATCTCCAATCCAAATGCCTACAGGGGCCAGGCACATAATGTGAACGAGATGAAGCAAAGGTGGGAGGGGAGGTAGTAATGAGGAATGGTAGGGACTGTGGAAAACTGGAGTGCACATGTCTTTTCTAAAGGAAATAGCTATTATAGGGCTCCTGACAAGTGTTGCTATGTCTGTATGGAAAGGCAAGCCTGACATTGCCAGATCTTCTAGTTTTTTTAGAAGGAGAAGAAAATCTGGGTTGCTTTTTTGATAAAAACATCACCATTTTAAGATTGATGATAGATTTCCTTTAAAGATTTATTTATTTATTTATTTATTTGAGAGAGAAAGAGAGAGAATGAGTGCAGGGAGGGCCAGAAGGAGAGAGAACCTTTAGCAGACTCCTCTCTGAGCTTGGGCCCATGTGAGGTTTGATCTCATGAACCTGAGATCATGACTTGAGCCAAAACCAAGAGTTGACGCTTAACTGACTGTGCCACCCAGGGGCCCTGACAATAAATTAAAAAAAAAAAAAAAAAAAGAAGAAGTCCTGATGCCCCAAACTACCTAGAATTTCTGAGTACGAGATCCAGATTTCAGTATTGTTTCAAATCCCTCAGGTGATTCTAGTGTGCACCAGCTACAAAGGGTCTGAACTGAACCAAGGTCTAAAGCAGTATTAGCAAGAGGATTTAAGGTCCACCACAGTGGTATGAAAATTACTTTAAACTGAAAACAGCTGAACAATCAGCAGGCACAGCCATATTACCTAAACTTAAACAGAGTCTCCTGAAAATACAGCTACCATTGACCCTCTTCCCAGGGAATTTCCTAATTGAAAGAACACTGACCCTTACCAGCAGGAAGTACAAATTCAGCTGCCATTAACTCTTCCCACTGGGAAGAAGACAGACTGCCCATTTTATTAGCATCAAAAAGCCCAATAGATCCTTCCATACTCATCCATTGAGGCCCTAAGCCCCCCACAATCCTTTTTTGTTAAGTTGATACACATGTAAACCTCAAATTCCGGCTATCCCACAAATTTTCCATTACTGGGACCTCCTATGCACGTATGAAAATAAACCTTGTCTTTATTCCTGTTAATCTGTCTGTTGTCCATTAATTTGCAGGGACCCAATCACTGGAACCAAAGTGGAAGAGGAAAAGTTTTCCTCCCAAAAGAAGTACAAGTTCATTCCTGAAGGCAGTTCTTATATGAGCATCATTTCTGATGTGTGGAAGAAGGAATGATTATGCCTTCTCAAAAGACATAATAAGGAAGTGTTTTTTTTACATATTATTTTAATACATCCTAAAACCAACTCTGAGCTCCAAAGTTTGAATTCAAGCCTTGGGGAATCAAATTAATACATGATAAAATCTAAGAGTATTTAAGATCTTAACTAGAGGATGGTTTATAATCATCAATGTCTGCTATTTCTTTATCTGCTACATATGTAAAAGGAAAATATTTTTCATATTTAGTAAAGAAAGTATAATGATTTAACATAATTTATTCATAGTCAAAGGCTATAATAAAAATTCCTTTAGTTCATTATTTCAATACATTATAAATAAGGCATCACATTTATTATGAGATAGAAAGTTTTCCATATTTCTTATTGAGTATATTCCAGTAAGAAATGATAGAGGTATTTTAAAAATTTATTTTAAAAAACTTACTGCTTATAAAAAAGCAGCTCCCTGCTGCTCAGTTTAGCTGTGGGGAGCAGAAACACCTACTTTTCCTGTGTTACCAGATTATTAATGTGTTTCACTAATGAATCCCCAGCTTGAGGCCTTATTTATACGTAAAATCTCCTTTGAAAGACACATTCCATTTTCCTCTCCTCATACTCACACCCAAAGAAAGCTCCCAAAAGTAATATGGTAGTTCTTATTTAAGGCCATATAAAAGTTGAATTGTCTGTAAGAACAAGGAATGAGATGGTTGAAAAAGCACAGATGAAAACTATTTGAACATTTACACCATCCATGGAAAAAGAAAAGCAACATTTTTGAGCCACTACTAAAATGTGGGTATTTTCACAGATATCTTCTAATTGAATTTTCATGCCTCCTCCTTATAGATGAGGAAGGTAAGGCTCAGAGAGGTCAAATGTTCCCAAAGTTACATAGTGAGTGATAGCAGGGATTTATTTGAACCTGTTTTTTCCATGTAGATGTAACCCATTATAACATTGTAATCTATTTTTAGAAAACTTGCTCATCTAGGGGGGAAGAGGTCAGTAAAGGTAGCTAAGGAAAGCATCTAACTAACAAAGGTTTGTAGGCCCTTCCAGAAATCTTAATACTGTAAATAGGACTGGCTCCATAGGCAAAGGACCCATGTCATCACAAGGGCCCTGAGTTTAGAAGAGCCCCGTGCTTGGTTTAATGCTCTGCTGTTGCTCTATTGAAATTTCGATAATTTATTAAGAAAATCCTCCATATTTTCATTTTGTACTGGGTCCTACATATTATGTAGCTGGTCCTTCCTCTATAGGCCAACAAAGTGAGAATAAAGTTTATAGATATGAGAACTTTCCTTAAGGAGCCAAAAGGTGGTTGGGTCTCAGTGTCAGGGGCATATGGCTTAGAATAGAATAAGGGTAGATACAATGACAAGAGATATGCCAGGGGAGAGCTTTCTGGGTATGTTTTCTTTCCCCACCTGCTTGATCAGTGCTTGTGAATGTACCTTTTCCAGGACAGAAGATAGTAGCTCCAGTCCAGTAGCATCCAGAGGGAGGAAACAACATCAGGCTAATACTGGAAGCTACCACGTAGATAGGTAATATATGAGAGGTAATCAAACTGATCTGTTTCTCAGTGAGCCCTCTCCAACTCTCACTAAGTGAACAGGATAGAATGTACCCCAGGGAAATAGGTCTTGGAACAAAGCAGGATTGAGAGTCCAATTAGCAGGAGGTCCTCCAAGGGATCCCCTCCTTTATATGTGTCTGGGGTAGAGGGGAAAACCACAAATGGTTGAATCTTAATTATAACGATAGAAGCTCTCTGCACTCAGGGGCACCCAGCCCCCCACTAGAAGGGGATAAGTTGGAGCACCAGCTGTCACACCTCTCATGCTTTCCCAGTCAAAAAAAATTTTTTTTAAAAGATTTTATTTATTAATCGACAGAGAGAGAGACAGCCAGCGAGAGAGGAAACACAAGCAGGGGAAGTGGGAGAGGAAGAAGCAGGCTCATAGCGGAGGAGCCTGATGTGGGGCTCGATCCCATAATGCCGGGATCACGGCCTGAGCCAAAGGCAGACGCCTAACCGCTGTGCCACCCAGGCGCCCCCCCCCCAGTCAAAATTTCTGATATCCCAACGGAATACTAGCTCAGGGGAAAATAACATCTGATGAGCACAAGCAACACACTGCAATACATGAATCAGAGGAAGTAGAGTTAAGGCACTGGACAGACCAAACAGTTAATGTGTGAATAAAGTACCTTAAGATATAAAGAAGAACATTAGATAAATGAAGCAGGTAAAAACAATTAAGAAGCAGAATCAGTGTGAGGCATTGGGCATGAAAAATGGGGTATCGCTGAAGTGAAGAAACTTGGCAAGAGGGCTGAATAACAGAAGAAGTGCGGTAGGAGAGTCAGTGAGCTAGAAGGTCAGGCATTTCAGAAGGGATAAAGGAATAGGAGCCAGCTAAAATTATGAAGGGTAGAAGTAGAACATTAATATCTATATAATAGAACTTGCCAAAGTCCTATTAGAACTGAGGTTAGATGTCAACAAATAATTTCTCCACACTGTGAGATTTTCCTCAGGGCTATGAGAAACCATGATTAGTCCACAGTTACAGGGAATATAACCCCAAATATAACTAAATTATGTCAATAAACCATTTTTGTTTGCTTTAAAGAAGACAACAATCCTGCGCAATTCAGGTCATCTTTTGTGCTTAGCATTTAGGGATTTTGGTAGAATTTTCACTGATAAAACTTGAGTTTGACACCCACAGAATAAACTGCTGTTTAACTTCAATGAAAAAAATTTAATTTCCTAAACAGATAAACCAAATCCTGAAAAATCTTGAAAAACTTTAAAAAATCATCAGTCATAGCAATCTTCTGTAAATGCATCTTTTATCAATCTGGCAAATATTCAGACCAAACACATAAAATACCTATGTATACAACAGTGTTCAGAGAGAAGCCATAAACAAACAAACAAAAGCATCATGATTCCTATGAAATTTCAGTCCAGATAAATGCAGTCTACTGCTTCCCCTGCTTGCCTGTTCCCCCATCCCCTACCACCAAACCCATCCTCCCAAGCATGTAAATATTTATTTATTTGTCTTCCTTATTTTCAGCCCTCATCTAGTAGTGCTGGCCCATTATTTCCCAGAGCTTCAAGACTACCTACAACCATCAACCACTCAAGTTATTAATAATAGAAAGTTCTAAGTCTTGATACTGATTAAAGTTTTCACTGTTCTTATTCAATCTAATACAAATGGACTTTTGTTTCCTTAGAGATCAAAATGGAGCACTTGTAAAGAACTTTGGTAAGTATTTATAGACCCCACAGATACAAATAAGTCAATTGCCAAAGAAGAAGACACAGTGGGAGAGGAGCATCTCTACACAGCCCCTCTTCTCATCTTGCTTTCAGTACTTCATGATTACATTCTGCACATTCCACATACCTACAAGTGGTTGACTGCCTGGTAGCCATTACTTTTTCGCAAAATGAAGACACGTGAAGCAAATTAAGGAAATTAGGAAATGTAAATGAGAACAGCAAGCAAACTATACCTGGAAATCATAAAAGTAATAGCATAATGAGACCTTAGTGTAGAAAAAAAATTTTTTTAGAAAGCTAGCAGAATGTAGGTTTAAGAGCTTTGGGCCTTGGTGTTACATAAGACCTGAATCAAATTCCAACTCTGCCACTGACAAAATATATTACATTGGTCAAGTTACTTTGCATCTCCAAGCCTCTGTGTTTTGTTTGTTTTGATCTGTAAAACAATACCTACCCCTTAGTGGTTTTGTGATAATTTAGATAATGCATCACTTATACTCAATATAGTGTTTGGTTGATTCTAACTATTCAAAAGAAGATAGTTATTATTATTGTAGAGGCTGTTTTGCTCCTTATTATTCTAGAAGCCCAGTCAGTAGATAGTGTATTAGCTAATGCTATCAGAATCTTTTCTTTTTGGAAATAGTGAATTATTCAGAGAGAGTTTTAGTACTTCTCTACATTACCTACAGAAGCATATTCAAAAGAAGACCATGCATTTAAAAATTACTTTTAATGTGTCTCTTACCTTTGCTTTTATTATCAGTTCTTCATGCTTACAGATTAGCTCCTCATTGTCTGAAAGTGATGAACCTAGACTTTGTTCCTGTAAATCTCTTATGGTTTTCTGAAACCAACAAGTAACCTAGGTAAGAAGCAAGAAAGAGAGACCAAATTTCAAATGATTAGAATAAGTAAGTCGAAATTCAGAAATATTTCCTTAAGCTTTTCAAAACTTAAGCTATTTCAGTTTCTTTCTGCATAAGCTCATCTCACGTATTAAATTAATACGATCGGGTTTGTTTTTTCTTCATTTCAATCTCTACATAAGAGAAAAAAAATAAAGTAATCCCCTAAAAGCATGAAAATGATATATCAGTTCAGTAGATTACATGGAATGAAGGAAATAATTCAAAATCTCCTAACAATGAAGAACCAGAATAGATTCCCACAGTCTATAAATCATGCATTATTTTAGAATATAAATCTTCCCTGGATAAGAATATGAATGTGAGTATAGTTACATAAACCTACATGAAGACATTAGACGGCATATGTAGAATTATATTTCCACTATAAAAAGACAATGCAAAAATATTTCAGCAATGCCATTGCTGCAATTGCTGCAAATCTGTATTCAGAAAATAAATGGAGAAGTTATTAAAATTCTACTGATATTATAAATAGCTAAGGGTATGACTCACATTCATTTAGCCTTGATTTACAATACGTAATTTACACACTGTTGAAACAACAAATAACAAAGGACTTGAAAGGAGCTGTACATTTTTAAATGGTGACATAAGTGGACATGGGATCGATGACATGCAGCCTCTGGATGCAGATTCCTTATCCCAGTTAAAGCAAAGACAGTTTTATTCTCAAATCCTACACAGTGTTATCTCCATGATCACATCACAGCTACTAATCCGTAAGAGCCCACAACATGCTAGATGGTTTGCTACTTGTTTCTTGGGCATCATCTCTATTTCTCTCAACAACTCTCTAACAAGTATGATATCATCATTGTAGAGATGAGGAGAGGTGAAGCAGCTTATCCAGGGCCACATAGTAAGTGGCAGAGCCAGGTTTGTCTCCAAACCTACATTATTCCAAAGCACATGCTCTTTTCAATGTGCCCTCCTGCCATCTTAGGTAATCTAAAGTCTTACAGCCCTGGTCATCAGGGGAAACTACTTCAAGCCTGAAGAATGGATCCTGGCATACCATTCAAAATGGTGGGCAATGCCCAAACATTGTACTATGGTTTTTGTTTTTGTTTTTTTTTCCTCCCAGCCTAGGTTGTCTTGCCTGCAACAAGCTCGGGATTTCTCTGAACTTCTATAACATAGAAAATGTGTAAATCAGGTGGTCATAGAGAAAGTTAGGTTAGTCCTGAAGCTCCACATAATAAATGTACACCTCCCTTCCCCCTCCACACACACTACACAAAAGTTGAGTTAGGAGTTACCTAGAATAGGACATTCCATTACCATTACAGGGCTGATATCACAAAGCTGACTGTGAGATCAAATGGTCAATACCAAAACACTTAGCATTTTTCAGCATGGAATAAGCAGTACAATTTGGGGTAAGAGGGTTTCTCCAGCTTTCTGCTAACTAGAAATCTTTGCTAACCAGCATTTTTGGCTAGTATCAGTGCAATTAAAAAATAATGGTAACCCTGTAGCAGTTTTCATATAAAGTACATCTCATTTTTTTTTTCAGAATATTTGGTAACCTGTGCACAATACACACATTAGCCAATCTCCATATCTAAAGTATTATATAGGTATTTACAATTATTTGAAGATAATCTGTCTTTCCGTTATCCCAATTAGAGCTAGGTGATATGTACAATAGGCATATTAGAACCCACAGAGACTATTTTATCAAGAGCTATAAAATTTATTCACTAATTTATTTAATTTTTATAAAAATAGTTTCTCACAAAAGATGCAGTGAACCCATATAAAACCACAACTAGAGGAATGATTTAAAGGTTTCATCAAAGAAACATGGATCATGAATATAGCTAAGTTTAAGAGAGCATTTACTAAGTACTGGGAGTGAGTTTTATTTATTCTTAGCTAACATGGGAGGAACTCAGAAATCTCAAGAATGCTTTAATAGGGAAAGTTAATATGGAATCTGAGTGAATAAAAAACGGATACAAACAGGTGTTACCTAATCTCTAAAAACAGGTGAGAACTCTGAACCCTCAGATAATCCTATTCAATTTTGTGAGTCAAAGACTTGTCATCTAGCACATGCCAGCAGTGATGAAAACCAGGGAGGAGTGAGTTGTTTTGATTTTTAAAAGGTATCTACTGACCTCATTCCCTAGATTTGGCAAATACTATTTCAACCCCCAAAGAATACTATTCCTTTACGGAATACTATTCCCTATAAGAGAATGTAGTCAAAGATCTATGTTGGTATTCTGTGTATTCTGATCACATACCTTCCTGATAAAGCATGCTGACTCTTTAGATCTACACATTTTTACTACCAAAGGCACCCTGGGAGGAAACATAAAAACAAGTTGGCATAAAACTCAGAAGTAAATAGTTCATCGTCAGGGTGTTACATCTCATCACGAGGCATCACACACATGAGCAGCCTTTTAGATCAGATTTACTATGTGGTACTGGGGGATACACACAGAATAGGCTCTCAGAGTCCTTCTGATGTAAAAGCAGAACGACTAAGCTACTGAGAGTATGTCAACCATAATATCCTGCTACCCAATAAATCAGTCATTGCATCCCACAAGTAGCTACTGCAGACAGCTGCATAGATATTCCAAGAGCACTTTTTATAAGTATTTAAATTATATCAGCTGCTGTCCAAGAGCTTGAGTGATAAGTGCAGTAAATGATGCATCAGGACATTCTGTAGAACATGGTCCTTGCAAAAGGATGAAAACATGAGTCAAGGGTTCAGGGGATACAGAAAGGAAGGAAAAAAAAAAAAACATTCAGAGTATGCCCTGGAAATCAATTCTGGGCAGTGATGGGTTAAGGGGAAAATTAGAACATTTTCCCTCTCTCTCTTCTCAGTTCCTACCTTTCAGCTCGAACTAAGCAATGTGTTCATGTTTATCGCACCATTATGACGTGACATTCTAGGTACTCAGTGCCCAGCGGAGGTAGAACTAAGAGAAGGAATAGAGATTTTTTTTTTTTTTTTTTTTTTTTTTTTTTGTGGGGAGAAGAGGAATACCTATCAGAGAGTGAAGGGAGATAGAAAGAGAAAGGAAGGAGCGCCTGGGTGGCTCAGTCGTTAAGCGTCTGCTTTGGCTTAGGGCGTGATCCCGGAGTCCTGGGATTGAGCCCCGCATCAGGCTCCTCTGCTGGGAGCCTGCTTCTTGCTCTCCCACTCCCCCTGCTTGTGTTCCCATTCTCGCTGGCTGTCTCTCTGTCAAATAGATAAATAAAATCTTAAAAAAAAAAAAAAGAAAGAAAGAAAGAGAAAGGAAGTCAGTAAAGATTCAAAGTAGGAGCAATCAGGAATGTTCAATGAAAACCAAGAGCTGCCTTGGAAATTAAAGAGGAGTGCCAGGAAAACTCACTCAAATGCTGTGTGTAGCCCTGCACTGTCCTGTATGGTAGCCACTAACCACACATGGCTATTGAGTACTTTGATTGTACCAAGTCCAAATTGAGATATGCTCTAAGTATAAAATACACAGCAAATTTCATAGACTTTGTTTAAAAAATAATATAAGTACCTTGTTAAGAATATTAGGATTGATTAAATATTGAAGTACTATTTTAGATATGTTAGGTTAAATAAAATGTATTATTGTTTTTTCACTTTTTATGTGACTTTTTAGTTTCTTAATGTGGCTACTAGAAAATTTAAAATCATATGTGTGACTTGAATTATATCTTTATTGAATGATTCTGCCATTCAAGGATATTCAGACTATCCATGATGGTTAAATATAGACCTAAGGACTGAGTCTTAGTTAAGGGCAATTTAAAATAGCAGAGTCAAGAATGGTGAAATGAGATCTCAGTTGGTAAGCATTTATGGACCACTGGAGGGGAGGACAGGAAGTAGAACTAATGACACTTCCAAAGAAGCTTATTGGTTCAGTAAAGGAGAGATCTGATGACAGCTTTAAGGAAGCAGAGGGAACAACGGGGCCTCTACCTACCTTTTTTCTTTATTTGATTAGACGAGACTTAAGCATTTTTTGCAGGCACAATGACTGAAGATATATGAAGGAGAGTGGATGCAGGAACATACCAGGAAGAGGGGAAGGGTTGGAAGAGAGCACTAACTGGGCAAGGAAGGGCTAGTTTTTGCTTATTGGACAACCCATTTCCACCTCAACACCCTGCTGGGAGATGAGAATGAAGGAAGTAAGAGAAATGAACCCTTTCCCCTTTGGCAGAAAGGGGTCAGAGACTACTTGAGGCAGGTTACAAGTCACCTCATGCAATCTCTACATCCCTCCTCTATGGAGAGATTTTCCTTTTCAGCAAATGAGGAAACACACCCAGCAGGTGTGTTACGAGTTTAGCAACTTGCTTGTCACACAACCAATAAGAGGAAAGTCTCACAGACAGAAATTTCATGGTCAGAATTCACGTTTTCTTGTCTAACGTTTTTCTTTTCATCACCTCCATCTGCAGAACCAGAGGATTCCAGAGGAGAGAAATGGTTCTTATCAGGCTATTTTACGAACATTCTTAAGATAAAAACCAAAATGCAACACCATAGTTAGAGTCTAACACAGAAATACGTTCTGTGTACTACCATGGGGCTCAGTGGAAATACTGCATTCGAGAGCACAGATGTGGGTCAAGCCCATTAGGAGCAGTGCCTGAGAGGAAGAGGCTGGCTGTGGGCAGAGGTGAAAGCAAGCACAAACTGAGAATTCCAAAGATAGGACTAATACATGGAAGGGCAAACAATAGAAAATTCACTCTGACAGTCAAGAAGAAAAACTCAGGCG
The DNA here is from genome assembly GCF_017311325.1 of Ursus maritimus. Taxonomy (NCBI): domain Eukaryota; kingdom Metazoa; phylum Chordata; class Mammalia; order Carnivora; family Ursidae; genus Ursus; species Ursus maritimus. The sequence goes on along the minus strand of NW_024423343.1, from coordinate 52,616,559 downwards.
GCAAGAAGGTGAACTGCTGCTGCAGCCCAACGTGATGCATCAGACTGCCAAAAACTACCAGTCTCTTTTTGTTCAATTTGTTCTACAATCCTAGATCAGATCTTCTTTTCTGAACTTTGTTTAAAAGTATGCTGGAGGAAGGGAGCCAGCAATAAGCAATTCAAACCACCTTAACAGAAATGCTTAAGGGAAGATGAAAATCTCTTCAAATTACTTTCATTTTCTTTTCCATGTGCAGAACAATTCTTGACAAATAACCAGTTACTACTAGAGACAAAACTGATAAAGGAGAGGAAAAGGCATCAGTTATTTATCTTCTTTAACCCAAGACTTTTTGATAGTCTCTCTTACAAATATCGAAAATGCACACATATACAAATGTGTCTTCAATCACAGTGGATGGCCACAGGTGACACTTCTAACATCTACTTTGTTTTTGAAGGCATGTTAGTATTATAACAACTATTTTATCTCCCATAATTTTTTTTCTTTTTTTACAGAGGGAAATTATTTCATATTAGGCCATATGGTCAAATGTGCTCTGTATTTAATTAGGCAATAATAAAACTTCAAATATCCATTTGCTCCATTGGGTGATCATGTATATTAGGGAAAGAGACACTGAAGTTGTGTCATTAATGTTTATAACTGAGGACTTGGGAGCAGGGGAGGAAAGAAGAATTACGGCCAAAAACGTGGATTGGGTTTCTTTTTAGATGCATTCTGGAACTAATTATTGGCTTAGGAATATTTCGACTTCATTTCATTGATTCTAAGAGGATAATGTTCACAATGTTTCTTTTGTGGAATTTGGAAACTCTCCATGAGTTACAGAAGTCAACTGCAATGTATTAGTATCTCCTCAACAAATTATGGAATCCCAGTACTCTCTGTTGATTGGTAGTAGGAAAGCTAAAATATGTTGTTTGTCACGAAGCAAATTTTTTACTTTATAAACAGTGTTACGGATAATCTATTTCCCTGTCACAACTTTATATATTTAATTATTCTGATTTGTGTTGACATATCATTTTTCTTCTCACAACTATATAGCAAGAAAAATGGCACTAAGGACTTCCCCTTCCCAAGACTGGCCTCAACTCTTGTTTATGTTTATGGTAAGCTCTTTACTTTCAACTACTTAATGGAAGAAAGCTGTTTAGTCCAGTAGCGAAAATCAGTATGGTGGATGTTTCTGGGCCTCATTTTATTTCTAGCATTGCCTCTGACTCATTGGGGCAAATCGTCCCAGCAAGAAGAAAGCCTTTATTTCAAGAAAGGAAACAGAGACTAGCCCAGTGTCCCAGCAATGCGCATTTCTGCCAAAAATATCTAAGGCACACTTTTCCCAATATAACCTAGAGTTCCATCGTAAGTGATCTGGAGCTAATTATATTCACTCTGTGTGTGTGTGTGTGTGTGTGTGTGAGAGAGAGAGAGAGAGACAGAGACAGAGACAGAGAAAGAGAGACAGAGAGCAGACATTACAGAGCTACTTAGGAGTGGGACCAAAGTGTGACATTTTCACATTACCATCCTAGTTTCTAAGTCATGCAGCCAAATAGTTTTCATACTGAAGCTTTGGCCTAGATTCTTGGTTGTTGGAAAAAAATGAGAGTCAGAACCTATCATATTGACAGGATAAATAACAGCTAAATTTTAAGGGATGTTGTCATTCCTTGAGGAGGAAAGAAAAGCCAACAATGCCCAGCACCAGCAGCAGGGAGGAAACAGAGCCCAGGGTAGTGGAAGGAGATCCACAGGCAGTCCAGGTCTCAGCCTACAGCTTGGGTAGTGGCAACTAACCCTGCCACAGGACAGGAGGGTTTGAAGATCAAGGATCAATGCAGAGCCCTTCCCGGGGAGCACCCTTATCAAACAGCTTTGTCATCAGTCCTATTACCACAGAGCGTGTCATTTGGTCACAGTGTCTGTCCCCCAGTCTTCTCACAACTGATTAGGGGGCTTAAATCATTATGTCTAATTAAAATGTTGGTAAGCCAATTGAACAGTATGTAGAAATGACAGACTCAGCTTCATGATTACATAATCGGCCAAAAGAAGTACAAAAGAGCTAAAAAAAATAAAGGGTGAAGAAAGTTAGAGAGAAAAAAATTAATTTTAAACTGTATCTTACAAATAAAGTTGACTTTTTGAAAATATTAGGCTGACTACCAAGACATGAAACGGCATTTATTTCCCCTCTACATCATAACGTTTTAGAAAGCTAAGATTACTTAGTCATTTAGAGAATTGGTGTGGGATCTGGCCAACACGTAGGATTTTATGTGCCAGTGATTATCCAGTAAAGCTCAGAAAGTGCCCACCAATAGTATATAGTGATATGGTGAAAATCCGAATATTTATGAAGTACTTACTGCATGAAAACTGTGCTCTAAGCACTTTTACATATATAACATGGTTTATTTTTATAGAAAATGTATAAAAATCTATAGATATGATTACTAATCCCATTTTACAGAAAAGAAAACTGAAGCATAGAGGTAACTAGTAAATGTAAAAGCTAGAATTGATATCCACACTATCTGCACAGAGTCCCTCTGTCAGGACCTGTGACATGCAGTGTCTTTGTGCTGCACTAAGACAACAGTGTCTTAGCATGAATGCATGCTAATCACTTTGCAATAATGGTTAGTGTGCATTCTATGTAGGAGGGGGTTCTATTGCTTTCAAAATCATATGCTTCTCTTGTACTTTCAGATACTTTGCATCTACTGCTGGCATGTCTTAGAGTAAATGCTAGCAATAGCTTATGTGTTAAAACTCTGCAATATATTTTAATCTACGAGTGCCTGGAAAGTTATATATGTTTGTTACTGGGCTAAGCTACTGGATACCAATATCTCCAAGATAATTCAACCTTTATTTTGGTTTTATGCCAGTCAATGTTAGAAAGCTGTGTTCAGAGAGATTTTTTTTTTTAAGATGTATTTATTTTTGAGAGAGCGAGCAAGCAGGGAGTGGGGCAAAGGGAGAGAGAAACAAGCAGACTCCACGCTAAGTGTGGAGCCAGATGCGGGCCTCAATCTCACGACCCTGAGATCACGACCTGAGCTGAAATCGAGAGTTGGAAGCCTAACTGATCGCACCACCCAGGCTCCCCAGAGAGACAGGAAAAAAAGAAAGAAAGAAAGAAAGAAAGAAAGAAAGAAAGAAAGAAAGAAAGACCTACTAATAACTAGGGACTTTTATGCTATTTTATGTTAATTTAAGCTGGTCAACCATTCAAGCTCTAAGTCCTATTTAGAAGATAGCATCGTATAAAGGAGAATATACTTGTACATATGTGTATGTGTGTGCGCACACACAGAGTTTTATAGCTGCCCACCAGGTACAAGACTGGTGTCCTGAGGCTGTGCTTATATGTGCCATCTTTGATGTCATTTTAATTGCCTATTGACAAGGAATATGATTAGATATGGTTACATGATTATGATATACATGGTACTCAAATTATAAAACCTTCCAAATGTGAATTCTATTACCCTTTCTCCCCCCTGCAAAGATTTGTATCTTATAAGTATGTGTGATCTGGATAGTAAAAAGAAATTATCTGCCCTTATGTCTTATACTTAATTCTCTTAGATGTCCTTGACACTGTCTTGTACAAAGAGACCATGAATAACTTAGTTTTAATTTATTTGTTTGTCTCACTTATGCCTGATTGGAGCAATTGAGAAAAATTACATTCATAAATCTTCTTGCCAAGATAATTAATTATGCACGAAATATTCCAAGCTGCTTCTGATTTTCATTAATGAAGCAGATTATCTGCAAAATAAAATGCTGCTGGAGTTGGGAAGAAAGGTCAGCCAGCCACTCATTTTTAAGTGTAAAGCAAGTGCACATTTTTACATCTGAAAAACAATGATAAAGAGAGAACATGCTATGATTATGTTTATCAGACTATCACATCCCAATTAAGATAGAAAGTATGTGGTTTTCATTTGTTTTTTCCCCTGTGATTGAAATAAATCCTACATCACCATCGTTCTGGTCAGTTAATTTCTTTTCCAAAGGAAAATTAGCTGAACTATATAGTTCAAAGCATTAGGCCATAAGCACTTAGAAACAGAGAAGCACTATATGCACCTTTTAAATGGCCCTTATGAGAGAAGATGTGTCAGATATTCAGACATCCAGATTATTATTCACCAGTAATCTTTGCTCTAATTCTCTACTTAATTTTCCTTTTTCTTAAGTGGTTATAATGATTGACAAAACTGGTATTTCATCACTGTAAGATTTGACAGCTGTTCTGTTCCTCTAAAATAAGTACAGAATTGACAAAAAAAGTCTTTGCCTTCCAATGAAACTTGTGCCTCTGTATCAACTCATAGTTCCACAATGTTCTAGGCTTCTCAGGTAGATCATCCAGGAACATGAGAGTCGTAGAGCCCAAATTACTACCTAACAGAGTCACACCTGACTTGGTGTTGCCGCTGAGGCCACCCTTCACCACTGCATCAACAAAACTTTAAAACAGAACATTCCAAAAAACTGAAAAACTTAGGTAAGAGAATTATGCTTATATCTACCTGAAATTTAAAATACTTCCTTGTTCACACAATTCTCAATACACTAAGCCTGAATTGTTTATAATATTGAGAAACTGGAGAGACCCACTTCCTCATCAATAACATTTTGTTTAAATTGTGTAATAGCTTTACATCGTGACACATGCTAACTACACTTATCCTGATGAGCACGAGCTTCACATAATATACAGAATTCTCAAAACACTGCTGTACACCTGAACCTGGTATAACATTGGATGTTCACTATACTTCAATGAAATAAAAACCCTATGTTACAAACAGTGAACACTATATTAAAAGGATTTACTGTCCTTTTGACCAACAATATACCAATGATTTGTTCAATTTAATTTAAAAAATCAGGTAATAATACAGCATGCATAAGTTAATTCCATTAATTTTTATTTGTTTGGTTAGGTGTTGCTTTAATAAGTGTGTGTGTGCCTGTGACTGTGCTCATGCTTGTATAAAGATCTAGAAGGTGGCAGTATGCCAAATGCTAATAGTAATTATATGGATAGTGATCTCATCTACATTTTTAACAAATCAGCATTATTAAATGACAAGCAGAAAAAATGCAACTTTTTTCTGTTTTTTTTTTTTTTAAGAGAATGAGAGAGAGAGAGGTGGGGGAAAGAGGAGTGGAGGAAGAGGGAGAGAGAGAATCTTAAGCAGGCTCCACATCCAGCACAGAGCCTGATGTGGGGCTCAATGGTCTCACAACCCTGAGATCATGACCTGAGCCAAAATCAAGAGTTAGATGTTGAACGAACTGAGCCACCCAGCTGCCCCTCTTTTTGTTTTAAACTACTCATTGAATGCCCATTGAACAAGTATGGCTGTTGAGATCATAAAAGTAAGTTTTATTTAATCATACGTTTTAGACTCAAGACAAATAATGAGATTAGCCTTTAATACAAGAATAGTCTTTACTTGAGTATGGTGGTAGAGCTGGGTAGGAGTATAGGAGTGTGTAATATGTTGGGTCTTCACTGTCCTTTTCAGATAGAATAAGAAAAAATGCTAATACTAATATAGCACTTATATGTGGCAGGTACTCTTCTAAGCACTTGGCATTGCAAGACCTTACTTGATGAACCTAACAACACTTTGAAGTAGGTACTACTATATCTATGTTTTACAGAAAACTGAGTCTAAGGGAGGTTAAATAATTGCTCAGTTACTCAGCTAGTAAGTGACGGAGCCAGGACTTTAACTCAGCCAACAGTCTGGACCCAGTATCTTTGCTCTTACAAGCTAGCACACAGAAGCAACAATTACTTTATTAATTACTCCAGCTGTTGTCACTGGTGTTAACAAGAGAAAGTATAACATGGGGTATTTTAAGATTAAGAGCCTGAATTTTATATTGATGGAAATTACTATCTTATTTATTGGCCAATTTTATTAAAAATAACATTTATTTTTATTATTATTTTTACGTTGATTTTTGTTTGGGACTGTTAGGAATGGAGTCTAATTGAAAGCCTATTTCTCTTAACCACAAATACACATTTTTAAAGCTTTACTTTACCTAGAGCAGCCACCAAGAACTAAACGGTATTAAGAGACCTCAACATATATACCAATAATAATGGCAGGCCCAGAGGAAAGAATGTAGACCAGATGAGAAAGAATTCATAGGTTGTAAGACTTAACAAAACAGAGGCAAGACAAGGAAACTAATATTTTGTAAGCTCCTCTTAGAGTGTTAGGCATTGTGTTACATGTTTTATACATGTATATACATGTTCTTTCATTTAATCCTTAGAACAACTCTGTGAATGAAGAGTTATCATTCCCAATTTAAATATGAGACTCATTAAAACAATGAGATACCACTATACACCTATCAGAATGGCCAAAGTCCAAAACACGATCATGCTAAGCAGGATGTGGAGCAACAGGAATTTTCATTGCTGGTGGGAATGCAAAATGGTACAGCCAGTTTGGAAGATGGTTTGGCAGTTTCTTATAAACATACTCTTACTATATATGAGCCAGCAGTGTATTCCTTGGTATTTATCCAAATAAATTAACACTTATGTCTACACAAAGATTTGTACATGGATCCTTGTATTATTCATCATTGCCAAAACTTGGAAGCAATCAAGATCTCCTTCACTAGGTGAATGGATAAATAAACTGTGGCCAATCCAGACAATGGGATGTTATTCAGCACTACAAAAGAAATGAGCTATCAAGCCAAGAAAAGACATGGCAGAATCTTAAATGCCTTTTACTAAGTGAAAGCAGCCAATCAGAAAATCATACATACTGATTCCAACTATATGACATTCTGGAAAAGGAAAACTATGGAGACAGTAAAAAGATCTGTGATTGCCAGGGATTAGGGTGAAGGAGGGATGAATAGGCAAAACACAAAGGATTCTTAGGGAAGTGAAATTATTCTGTATGCTACAATGGTGGATATATGTCATTATACATTTGACTAAACCCATAGAATATATCATACCAAGAGTGGACCCTAATATATACTATGGATTTGGGATGATAATGATGTATCAGTCTAGGTCACTGATTGTTACAAACGTACCACTCTGGTGCAGGATAGTGATAGTGGAAGAGATTGTGTATGTGTGGGAAGAGAGAGTGCTCTGTATTTTCCACTCAGTTTTACTGTGAATCTAAACCTGCTCTAAAGAATAAAGTCTACTTTAAAAAAGCACCTCCTCAATAAAAACACTCACTCCTCCTAAAAAAGATGAGACCCCATAAGTTAGAGGACTCATTGAGTCCTTCTGCAATACCTTACCTTAGTTATTATCAAGACATCTTTCTGATTTCCAGGGATGACAAGGTACCTGGATTTCTCATAAGTATGTGACTGGGTTAAAATGTTCATTTTGAAACTTGAAAACCCTAGAGGTAGGGGTTTGGGGTTATGAATTCAATGCAAAGAGATAAGAGGAAGGTCTCCTGAAGTGCACAGCAGCTCTGAGAACATGGGGTCAGGTCAGGATTAGGGAAGAGAAGAGAGGGACAGGGAGAGAGAAAGAGAGCGGTATAAAGAACTCACTTATGATAGGGAAGACAGGGAACTTTGGAAACGGTTGTCTGATGAACAATCTTGATTCTTGTCCTAAGATTCTTGTCCTAATTTTCCTTGTTATGTCAGAATCCTCAGTAAAAGAATGTTGCACTGGATAATAGTATTCTGGGTAAGGAGCATGTAAAGGTAGGGTGGTCAAAGAGCTAAACTGGGGAATGGCTGAGGGTTGGCAAGCAAAGCACAGCAGAAGCAAGACAGCAGCTGGCAGTAGTCTGGGCAAAAAAGGCTGAGAGTGGAGGTGGGTTGGAGAGTGTGTGGTGACTTGAGGGGCAGGCAATAAAATTCAAGCAGAATGTATTACTGGAGGCCTCTGCATTTGGGTCTAGGCTCTATGACATCTCCTCAGAGAGGTCTTCTCTGATTAAAAGTAGACCAACACAAGACAAATTCATTGCACTATTCGATTTTCTTTATAGCAGTTATCATTGCTCATTTGTTTATGGTATGTCTTTCTCATTACATTAGAACAGTGGTTCTTAACCGGGGGTAATTTTGCCCCCCAGGGACATTTGGCAATGTCTGGAGACGTTTCTGGTTATCATAACTGGAGGACATTCTGCAGGCATCTAGTGGATAGAAGTCAGGGATGCTGCTCAACATTCTAGAGTGCAAAGGACAGGCCCCCAAAATTATCTAGCACCAACTGTCAATAGTGCTAAGGTTGAGAAGCTGCATTAGAAAGGAAATTCCTAGAGGAAAAGGACTTTGTCTTGTGTGTTGTGATTCCCAGTACTTATAATAGCACCTGGCACATGGTAGGTAATTGATAAGTATTAGTTGAAGGGTTGATTATTATTGAAGTCTTCATTTTTCCAGCTTGAAATAAGAACCAGTTTCTCCTGGCCTTATATATGCTCTCAGCTATAGGTCTGTCTCCCATCTGAATTAGAGCAGTAATAGAAAACATGTGAAGAGACTCCTTCTGCATGCATCCAAACCAGGAGACCTCTTCCACATATTTCTCCCTGAAAAGTCCCTCTACTTACTCTGTAGATTCAGCATGGGACTGGGACAGTTAGAAATATTGCAATAAATATCCCACCTATTTGAGTTGAGGGTTTGCAAAGAGTGTTCTATCCATGCTTACCCTTAAGTAATTGGAACAAAAGGAGTGCATAGCAAGCATACTGACAACTGACCAAACCCGTGCCTGCAGTTGGGGTAATGAGCTCTGACAAGCCTGCAAACTCACGAACCTCTTGCCCCAAAGTCCTCTAACCATTAAGCATCCAGCCACAGGCCAAGGTTATATTTCTTCCTTCCTATTTACACATTTAGATTCCTTACAGTACAATTTATTGTTAACATAAAGGTTATATACATTCTTCTAAGAACACTGATTGGGGCTGACAGACCTTTCACTGGCATTAGCAGCAATGTACTACAGTTCAGCACCAACATGCCTCTCTAACTTTCAAGAAAGGTACAATTTATATTTCAGAATTTCAAAGAAATGCGTCTAAAAGTAGTAACCTTGAAGGAGGTGAGAAAGAGTTTCCAATAGAACACAGTCATTTTCAAAACTACCCACAGGTAATCTCCCATTTATAAAAGCAGTATTATGATGAGAGAAAATAAAAATCTTTGCTTTTCCATTTAACTTATGTGGAAAACAACATGGCAGTTTGGACGAAAGACCAAAGAATTTGACCATAACAACTGAGGAACTATCCCAGGAAACAAGCTAGTCCCCATAACAATCAAACTTCATTAGCTGAGGTCAGAACATCATCAACTCCCCTTTGCGTTACCTGATTTTCTTGCTGGTCCCACTGACATATCTGCAGAACCTGACCCAATTCTTGTCGCTGTTGCTTCAGGTCCTTGTCGAGTTGCCGTCTCCTATCTTGTAGAAGCTCAAGAAGGCTGTCAATCTTCAGACAGCTGTTATGAGCTCCCTGAATCAACTCCGGATTCACATTAGGTCCATCACACTTGAATTTTTCTATGAAGTCAGTGAGCTGTTGACTTTTGTTTAAAAGGGCCAGAGATCGTTCTAAGAGTTCTAGAAGAAAATTAAAAAGAAAAAAGAACAGTGATATGAGCAAGCTTTTCTATAGTAATATTCAAACTCTTGGTATAATTTAAAATGTATATAACCTTTATGTTAACAATAAATTGTGCTGTAAGGAATCCAAACGTGTAAATAGAAAATGTCTGTGATACACCTGATCAGATAACATGACCTAAAAATTACTGTAACATTAACTGCCAAAAGATAGGATGTTGCAGTTCAGTGACAGTGTAATTCAGTACAGGAAGCGGAAAGATCGTGGGACTTGGGCACTGTTTCAGTTGGTTTTTAGTGATGTGCTACTCATTAAGGTGCCTGCGACCCTTGATGTGTTCTATGTTCTGAAGTGAATGGACTAATTCTGAAGTATAAAGGCTACGACCCAGGAGTCATCCATGACACATTCCTCTCCCTCGTTATCAATACATGTCAATTCCACCCTCTATCTCCTGCGTGTGTTTACTGTTCTCCATCCCCACTACACAAAACATTATTTGTTGCCTGGACTTGTGCAGGCACCTCTTAATTGCATCCTTCTCCAATCCACTCATCTATTCTCTATATGTTAACCAGACCAATGTTTTCTAAACACACTATGTCTGTCTCTCTTTCTCCCTCTCTCTCTCTCTCTCTCTCTCTCTCTCTCTCTCTCACACACACACACACACACACACACACACACACACACTGGCTTCCAATTGCCTTAGAATTCAAAACAGTCCCCTTGACATGATTTTAGGTCTGGCATGGTCTGGTCCCTTTCAGATTATCTCAATCTCTCTACTCTTCATCCCTCTCTTTTTAACTACATCATAAATCTGACATTCCCTTCTGCCTCAGAACTTTTCACTGTGTCCCCTGCCAGGGACACCATTTTCAACCCCTTCCTTCTCCACCTTTATTTTACTCATACTTCAGGTCTTACTCAGCTGTGAATTCCTCAAGGGATAAACCAGACTGAATCAAATCCTATATCAAATCCTATACCAAATCAAATACTATTAATTGTTCTCATTAACAGCTCTTATCAAAACTATAGTTTTATACTTATGTGTTGGGTTAGTTGATTGATGTCTTCCTTTGCCACAAGGTTCCAAGGCAATATGAAGACAATGACCATGACAATATCTCCAACACTTAGCATAGTGATTGGCATAGCAGAGATGTTCAACAACTTTTGTACAATGCTTGAATGAGATCAAATGTATTAAGAGGGGGGAAGAATTAAGAGACCTGGAGTGCTGGAGATCAGTGGTTCTCTAGAGATGTAAAAAGATGTCGAGAAAGCATGAGATTTTGTGATGGGAAAGTGATGGAAACAGAAGCCAAGTTACCAGGTTGAGAAGTGGGGACATAGTCATGAAGTCAAGTCAACAAGACAGGGCAATCTCTGAGACATTTGATGTTAGAGGGGAGAAAAAAAAGAAGAGAGTATCAGCAGGGTTGGATATACCGTCTTTTATTTTTAGGACAGGGAGAAATATGAAGAACACCTAGAGACTAAGTACCCTACCAAGCATCACACAACTAGAATTGGACTAAGGAGTGGTAAAAACCACGTGTTCTGATTAGAAGCTCAGTGTTCTTTCCAGTCTCCCATGGCACTCTACGTTAGCATTCTAACATTCAGCAGTTAACCGCACAGCAATAACGAGGCTGTAGTAGTTGGGCCAGTTGTCTCTTTTAACTTGACACCTTTTTTTGGAGAGATGGAAGAGAGAATGAGGTAAGTGAAGATACTATGAAGAGAGAGTTTGACATGAAAAGGAAAGAATTTGAAGTAGTTTATGTCACATGACCTAGATCTGTCCAATAAAGTATTAGGTGCTGTTATCTGCTCAGAGTGAGGAAAGTGTGATTATGTGCACTGGACAATTTGGGAGTTAACAATGCAAAGCAACGAACAGCAAAAACAACTTGAACCAAAAAGAGGATGAGATCATTGAAACAGAATAAGAAAAGGCAGGGAGAACATTTGAATAAATCTCTCAAAGAAATGGAAACAAACATGAACAAGATGGGAGAGGCAGGGGCAGGGGGAAAAAAAACCTACCTGTCTAGAGCAAGTTCTTATGTAGAAGGGAAAGATAGAATGAAGTGAAGACAGATTATAGAGGGTCTTGTGTAGCAAATGAAGAGTTTTATTTGTATAGCCTATGTGATAATCAGTATGACTGATTCTCCATATATATGCATACATATTTCCTCTGCATTGAAGAGTTTGTTATGATGTTGTGAAAAGTTACACACACACACACACACACACACACACACAGGGAGGAAATGTGGGCAAGTGGCAGGGTTTCCACATAGTATTTATTTTCTTCCTTTCCATAACTAGTTCTTACACATTCGATTTTTCAAGTCAGAGAGGGAAGCATAGCTCTAAGTGCTAGACGTGGCTGACTCACCGTGGAACAGGCCAACCTGTTCAGATTCCTACAGAATACATATAATTAGCTACAATTCCCATTTGTCATCTTTATCTGGTTCTCTGTTTCACATCTGCCAGAATAATATAACTACTACCATAGTACCCTTAGGAACAGCCTCTGGCCAAAACTTCTTGTAATCTGTACCCAAGGTAAAATCAGTCTGTTACTGTTACCATGATATTAAAGCGGACAAATTTTTCCCTCAGTTTCCTCAGTCAGTCCTTTGGTTCTTCCTCTGTTGGTTTCTTATATCTTAACGTTTTTATTGTTTATGCTTTCCTAGCAATTTATTCCATCGGTTGATCTACAAAGTGACGTATTTTTCCTCAAGGGTAAACTGTCTAGATAGAATATCATGAACTTCAAGACATACAAAATCTCTATGGTATGTTTATTTTAGAGATAATATTTTTGCATACCTAAAACACTACTTTCTGACATAACGCTTTGTGACGTGGGGCAAGTAGATATTTAATAAATTTTTATTATTTGTTTTGACTGTCATTATATGTAAGAAAGTTTATATTAAAGTAGATTTCATACTAATACCTATACAGTGCCATACTTAAGTATAAATTACAAATTCAAGATGGGTAAATAAGGGATGTACATAACTTAAGTGAATTTGTAACTTGCTAAGCAATCTTTCCAAAAGAGTAGTATCTAAAAAGTGTCAAAGTCACAGTCTTGGCATTGAGATCATCGGTGATATTTCTTCCTAAAACTTTTTTAAATATTAATATTCCAAATGTTCCTTAGTGGGATTGTGTTTCCTAAGCTCATTCAATGGGCACTTTCAGATATACACAAAAGTAGAGAAAAATAGTATAATGGACTCCAATGAACCTATATCTCAGCCACATTTAAAACATATATGTAAGAACGTTTAAGAACAAATAAGTAACAATATGATTGTTCCTGAGAGGAAGCTTCTTAGGTATTACGTTCATTTCAAAAAGACATTGGAAAACTGGAGGGTTCAATTGTGATCCTTCAGGGCTTAGAATCAATTTTTTCCTCCTTAATGTCCCTGTAGTGCCTTGTTATTGCTCCAGTTTATATCATTGTATTGTGTCTTACACTGGAATTAAATGCAAATAACACTCAAAAAACGTCTTCAGGTTGGATGCTACTGTACATCGTGGAGATTCAGATATGGACTAATCCCCACCCTCCAGAGTCTCACAATCTGGTGATAGAGGCAAATACGGAAATGAATCGTTACTACGTGGTATGCTGGGCGGTGTAACAGGGACCCACAGGTAACCTGCCAATACATGTGTACATGCCCCAACCAGACTAGGCCTCCTGAGGAAAAAGTCCTCTACCGCCCCCTCTCTTTTAGTAACTGTAATAGTGGAAGACAATTTTCCTTATCCAGAGCTGTTATTTAAAGGCTGATCTTCATTTCCCGACCCCGAGAAGGAAAATTCACTGAATTCAACCATTTATTCAATGAAAAAATATTTCCTGAGGATCCCCCATGTGCCAACACTGAGCTAGATGCTGAGGATACAGGAAGAACAAGGTGGGAATGGCCCCTGACCTCAGGAGCTAAAACCCAGCAGATTGAATAACTGAATCTCTGGAGGCTGTTCCTCTAACAACCCCTTAGAATCATTTACAACTATGTCTTTTTTGAAGCAAATGACCAGAAATAAAGCTTTATTTAAACTTTCTTGGAACAATTTGAGGTATGAACAAATAAATTTAAAATACATTGTCACACATGAGCATTCTCACATGAACATGTTATTAAACCTCTAAAAGCTGATGTGAAGAATAAACATATTTCTTGCCTTTGGTGTGATGTTCATGAAGCTGAAGAAGTGATTGTAAGGACTCCGCACTCTCAAACTCCTGGGTGTTCTGGAGGAAATCTTCAGCTTGGTCTATTTTAATAGCAAACTACAACACAAATACAAGGGAAAGACATTTGAACAAATAAAAATCAATGTGCCGCTTAGGGTGATTTGTAGATGATTTTCATGAATTCATAACCTAGCTGACTGTATATGTGTTCGTGTGTTTATATGATGATGTGTGTGTTTGTGTGAGTGTGTGGGGTTAGGGTGTTTGTATGAGGTTGTGTATTTACATATAGTCAATTTACAAAGTGCCAAAGAACTTTCTTCTCCTTCCTTTGTATTCCTTTCATACATGGATACATGTCATATATGCGGAAATAATTTAACTTGTTCACTGATAAGTATCTGTTGAAATCTTCAACTAAAATTGTTGTGTCTATGTAACAAAGCAGCCACTTCCAACATATAAAGCAGTTTGTCAAAAAATAACTAGAACGTTTGCTAAAAATAAACAAACAAACAAATAAACAATAAAAGTTTGGTTAACCAGTAACCTATGTAATTATAAGTAAATATAATTAAAGAACCCACTTAGAGGGAAGGTTGAAATACAATGAATGTTTTCCTTTGTGACTAGACCTAGAACCAAAAAAATGTAACTTTCAAAATAACACAAGTCTAATCCCCTTTCTACACTTGATCTTAACAAAACGCCTAAGAAGTAATGTCCTTAATTCCATTTCTTATACAAAATAAGAAAGTGATCTGAAGAGATACACACTCCTTTATGAGAAGGAATGAGATTAAGGATGGGGGGGTGAACTTTTACCTTTTAAATCTATAATTTGTAATTTTGTTTGCATTTTCATCAATGATTTTATGCATTCTTTATATAAATAAAAATGTGATTAGATATAGCAAGAAAGAAAAATGAAAAAATTTTCCTCTGTTTCAAAAAAAAAAAGGAGCAATTTTGCACCTTAAAAGGTGAGGAATATGACCCATCTCTCTGTTTCTCCTTGAAGGAAATATGAAGGGGAGGTATTTGAAGTGATGGTAAAATTCTCAGGGGAATAATCTTAGAAACAAATTTTAGAAGAGGGTAAAACATATTTGGTTCTATCAGTACAGTACATCCATGATTGTAGACATAGTAGCAGTCTAGCTAGACAATAGCTGGTTTGTTCTGGCACGCAGATTCAAAAATGTAATCAATATGTTTACCTTTGTATCAGGTATTGGATAAACTCATAAAGGTAAAGTATCAGTGAGAAAGACACAAAAGCTTATCACATGCTTATCTTTTTTTTCAAGTTTTCTCCAAGCTATCATCTATTAATTTAGTGATTTTTAATATTTTTATTTAACTATTCAATTAACAAGATCTACAAACTATAGTTTGTAAACTATCTACTATAGTTTGACTATTACAATGGCCACATCAAATCCAGTTATAAATGGCATGGAATGATGAATGAGCATGTCCTCTTTAGAAATATGGAGTAGGCCTCCACCATCCTGTTAGAACAATCTGGTGGATATCAGCCACTGTCACTTAGGGACAGAGTTTCTAAATTGCAGCATGGTGTCTAATAAGAGAATAACCTGTCTGATGGTTAAGTCTGTGAGTCTGAAACGGTACTGTAAGAACTATCAACCCTGCAATAAGAAGTCATTTCATATTTTTATGGAACTGCATTCATCATAGTTCAATAAGGGGATCCTATCCACACATCATTTGCATCTCTAATTCATTCCATTTTTAATAGCATATTTTAAGGGTCTTCTTCAAAGAGAAGTTTCAAAACAAACAAACGAGCAAAACCAACCCTAGGAGGTAATTTGGTTTTTCTCTATAGAACATTACAAAAAGTTTTGGAGTCACTGTATAACTTATAACTATATTTCAACTGTTATTTGAAATTAAAATAAATAAATATACAAATAATGCTTTAATCAGAAAAGTTTTCCCTAAAGTTCTGTTAACTTTTACCTATGGATATTTTCTATTGTCCATTTTTCTTTTTGCATGTTGCGTGGCACAGAAGTGGCAACAGTGGGACACTTTGCAAAGACCCTATTCTCTTCTTTTTTATTCTTATTAATCAGTCCTGAAAACAGTTTGGCAACACAAGGGGCAGGAAAGGAGTTTGCCTTCAGCTTAGTATTAAGTGACCCACAAACCTGGAAGCAGGATAATACAAGAAACAATATCTTTTCACTAAAAATCAGAGTGGTGGGCTGAATTATGAGTTGACTTAGTATTTCTTTTTACTTCATGCACTATCTGGAAATAATTTCTCATCAGAGAGAAAATCAGCGGGCATTTATGTTACTACCCGTGAGAAACAAATATTGGGCCTAATGTTTGAAGAAAGATAATTTTCTGGGCTCATATGAGTTGAATTTCAAGGGCAGTTGACATCTATACCCCACTTACTAAGATGGAATGAATCAGATGTATCTACAATTTGACCCTGTAGGTGCATTTCACCTGGTTTCTGTTCAGGAAAGAAAACTATGCATGAAACTTTTCCCCAAGATGATCTGTAAAATGAATTGTAGTTAGACTTCTGTATTCAAACTGTGGAAAACAGAACTTAAAAGTTACAATAAGGTTTTTGCTCCTCCTTTTTACTTTTAAATGAGTTCATGATGCATGAGATTGTCTACCCCAGTTTTTATGTTCTATTACTAATCTTCCTTCTTTCATTATTTTGGATTTAAGACCTAAACTTTGAGTTTGGAAATGTCATATTTTTCAAAGCTAGTGCTTTATCATAATGAAGCAGTGCTCTCACATCAAAATGCATGTACTGCCACTTGACAGAGAAGTTCAAAGTGAAATTTCCAATAACTGTCTTACACCAAATACAACAGCTCTTTTGATAATGTTCTTTGAGTCTCGCATTTTGAAATTGGGAACTGGGAAAACATCTCAGAATTCAAGAAAAGTCACAGGAGGAAATGACCTTCTTAGGTCCAGGACTTTTCTTTCTTTAAACTTTTAATGAGTTCAAACTATAAATCCAGCTATATGCCTTAGGAAAGTATTTTATAAAATGCTACACTTACAAGTCAAATATTCTATGGAATATTCTGCAATTTCCTTTTCATAAATAGCAGAAGAAATTCTATCCTCCATCTTTAAGTCAACAAGAACACTTTAGACCAATATTTCCTAATATTCATAAAATCAGGGAAAATTGTTTGATTTAGTAACTATATTACCATCTTCTAAAGAAGGTAATAAATCATAGTGACTTATGGATAAGAGTTTCTATTTTTACTTAACATTTTACTGAATTTTAATTAGCTGTACTTAAGGTTTTTGAAAAATATTTTATTTATTTATTTGAGAGAGAGAAAGCACAAACGGGGGTGGGGGAGGCAGAGGGAGAAGCAAACTCTCCACTGAGAAGGGAGCCCAAGATGCTGGATGCTATCCCAGGATCCCAGGATCAGGACCTGAGCCTAAGACAGACCCTTAACCGACTGAGCCACCCAGGCACACCCTTAGGGTTTTTTTGAAGGGCTACATTAAAAATATTAACAATTTTATGTTTGGGCAATCAAAAATTAAATGTATTGTATATAACTTGGCCATCTTGCCATTTTTAACTGATTGCAAAATCTATTTGTGGAAATAAAACATTTTCAGGAGTGCTGTCTATTTGCTCTGATGTGAAAGTATTTTTTTTAAACACAAACCTCCAAGGCATTTTCAAAAAATTCAGAGGTCAACCTGAGAAGCTCCCTTCTTCTTTCAAGCATGGAGACAAGGGTTGCCCATGCTTCACCTAACGTGTTGGCCATGGCATCATAGACCTGACTCTGATCCTTGTTCTCTTCAGCTGTCTTGTCTGCTTCCTGCAAGAGTTCCCATACCTGATCTTCCAAAGCCTAAGTGCAGGAAAGAAAAGAGTGTCATTCAATGCAAGAACCTGGAATCATATTTTAAACATTGGGTATTTTAAACTGCATGTGGTCTAAGAAGGTTTAGAAAGAATTTATAAACGAAAACTACAACGCAGACAGTTGGATCAAATAGAGATAAGGGAGCAATGGAAATTGTGATAAGCTAGAAAGCATGGCGGGGCTAAAGGCATTCACATTTAAACATTGTTCAAACACTGTAGAGATTTATCAAAGGTACATATTTACATTCCCAGAGGTCCAGAATATTACGTTGATCTCACATTTCAAAAAAAAGGAAAACTAATTGGAACACATCCAGAAGAGAGTGATAAAGAAAAAAAATTATGAAAAATGAACCTCATAAAACTCACTTTATTCTAAATAATTATTATTGTTAATATGCTTGTGAAGTTTAATGTAAATGCCAAAAATAAGTTCTTAGAATATTGATAATGTAAAAATTAGAATATCTATAACTGGTAATACAGATTGTTTGAACAAAATATGGAAGATAAAGAGGACCATGTGCTTACATAATTATTTCATTTAGGAATAGGAGGAGGATCTCACAGATTCTGTTTCATTCTTAAAGTTGGCACCAAAATAATGGGAAAAACTTTAAAAACACAATAGATTAAAAATAATACGAATAAATTCTAAAATATCAGTAGAAAAGGAGACTAAAATGTGATAATACAAAAGAAAACAAAAGGCATAAAGAGCATACAAATGAGGATACAAACAAACAAACAAAAAAACCAAAATGTAGTAATATAATTAAACACCAGTTAACACCAAAAAAGTGGATGCATTACCTTTCTCAATTAAAAGGCAAATATTATCAGGTTAAGCTTTAAAAAAATCAACTAATTTATGTTTACTAGAGACATCCCTAAAGACATAACTTTTGAAAATAAAAAGATGCAATATACCAGGCAAAGACAAAATAAAAGAAAGACTAACAACATTAATGGCAGACAAAATGGAAATGTAAACAAAAAAACACTGGTATTTAAAATGGAATTTTATTTTGATAAATGATGCAATCTATAGTAGATATGTGGTACTTATGAATCTTTATACTTATGGCATCAAAATATTTAAAGTAGTTATATCTAGTCACAATGCAATAGGTAGAAATAAACAACAAGAAGTCCAGGTAATAAAACAAATCTCTTAGAAATTCTAAGATAACACTTTAAAGAATAATTCTTAGATCAACTGGAGAAAAAAAACTACTATTGTAGGCTGTTTTGAGAAAAATAAATAATGAGGCTATTGTGTTTAATAACCTAAGATATCTAGCTAACTTTAGGCTCATATAAAATTCATAGTATTGAACAACTTTGTTTTTAAAGAAAAAATTCATTAATTAAACATTCAAGCCTAAATTATAGAAAAAGAATAATAAAATAAAATAAGAATTAAGAGTTATTAAGTTCAAAATAATAAATTATAAATCAGAGAAAAATATAAGAATTAATTAAAAAGAAGTTGGTTTATTAGAAAGCCAAATGAAACATAAAAATATCTGACAGATACACATAAAAATAGCAGAGTAGATGGCTCCAACATTTTATCCCTCTACAAAAACATTGAAAAAGCAAGCAAAACTGTCTTAATCAACATTATCAGAACTCTGGAAAGTAGTCGGAGGTCAAAGCAACTGGGGTGACTGATAGCACAGTTAAGCATCCAACTCTTGGTTTCAGCTCAGGTCTGATTTTAGGATTGTGAGATTGAGCCCCTCATTGGGCTCTGTGCTCAGTGTGGAGTCTGCTGGGTGTTTCTCTCTCTCTCCCCCTTTCCCCCTCCCACCCCTCTCTAAAATAAATAAATAAAAGCTTAAAAAGAAAGAGGTTTACAGCAACCAAGTGAAAACTGACACGAAAAAGACAACTTAAAAATGGTAAGAAAATTTTGAGACATTTTTGCTTGCTGAAACAGCAAAACTATCAAGAGTGGAAGCAAAAACGAGACTATATGTCATCTGTAAGAAACCCACTTTCAATATACAGGTATAGAGAGATTAAAAGTAAATGGATGGAGAAAGATATACAATGCTAATATTAATCTAAAGAAAATTAGAGTAGCTATATTAATTTCAGAAGAGCAGATTTCAGAGCAAGGAATATTATGAGAGATTAAGATGGGCATTCCATAATGATGAAAGGATCGATCTCCAAGAAGATATAACAGTGTTAAATGTATTTGTGCCTAACAACAGAGTATCAAAATACGCCAGGCGAAAACTGATAGAACTATAAGGACAAATAGACAATTCTACCATTATTGTTGGAGCCTTCAATACCTCTGTCAGTAATTGACATACCAAGCAAACAGAAAATTATTAAGGATATAGTTTAATTGAGTAAACCTATCAATCAACTGGATATAATTAACATGTACAGACTACTATGCCCAACAAGAGCTGAACATACAGTCTTCTCAAGCTCACATGGAACATTCACCAAGATGATGCATGAGATTGTCTATTCACAAAGATAGACCCATATCCTGGGCCATAAAACATATCTGAACAAGTTTAAAAGAATAGAAATCAAAGTATGCTTTCATACCTAATGGAATTGAGGTAGAAATCAATAACAGAAAGAAAGTTGAAAAATTCCAAAACATGAGTAGGTTAAACAACACACTTTTAAATAACACCTGGGTCAAATAAAAAGTCTCAAGAAAAATTGAAAAATATTCCTAATTACAAGAAAGTAAAATACAACTTCTCAAAATTTGCAGCAAAAGCAGTGCCAACAAGAAAATTTATAGCATTGAATACATACATATATATATATATTCATATATATATATATTCATATATATATATATTCATATATATATGAAAAGATCTAAAATCAATACTCTGAACTTCTGTCCTAGAAAACTAGAGGAAAGAAGAGTAAATTAAATATAAAATAAGCAGGATAAAAGAAGTAGTAAAAATTAGAACAAAAATCATGAAATCAATAGAGAAAATCAATGAAATCAAAAGCTGGTTCTAAAAATCTATAAAATTGTTAAACTTCTAGCCATGTTAAACAAGAAAAAAGAGAGAAGAAACAAATTACTAACATCAGAAATGAAAGAGGGGTCATAACTACTGGACCTATAAACATTAAAAGGATAATAAAAGAATATTACAAGTTTGATAACCTAGATGAAATAGACAAATTCCTTGAAAGACATAATCTACCAAAACTTACACAAGGAGAAATAGATAAATAAATAAATTGAATCAATAATTAGTAACCTTCTAAACAGGAAGGCACTAGGCCCAATGGTTTCACTGGTGAATTCTATTAAAATTTAAAGAAGTTATACTAGAGCTAATTAATTCAGCAAGGTTGCAGTGCAAAAAAATTAATACACAAAAGTAAGTTGTGTTTCTTTTATACACCAGAAATAAACAATCTAAAAAGGAAGTTAAGAAAACAATTCCATTATAATATCATCCAAAAGAATAAAATATCTAGGAGTAAGTTTAATTAACCACGGAGGTGAAAGACTTGTATACAGAAAACAAAAACAAAATCATCACTAAAAATATATTAAAGAAGACCTAAATAAATGAAAAGACATCCCATGTTCATGGATTAGAAGATTTAATGTTATTAAAATGGCAATACTACTCAAAGCTAACTATAGATTCAATGTAATCACTATCAAAAATCCAACAGCTTTTTTTTTTTTTGCAGAAATCAAAAAGCTAATCCTCAAATTCATATGGAATTATAAGGGGATCCCAATAGCCAAAACAATCTTGAAAAAGGAGAACAAAGTTGAAGAACTTACACTTTCAGATTTCAAAACTTAACTACAAAGTGACAGTAATCAAAATCATGTTGTACTGTCATAAGAATGTACATATAGATAGATCAATGGACTAGAATTGAGAATTTAGAAATACAACCATACAGCTATGGCCAACTGATTTTCAACAATGGTACCAAGACCATTCGATGAGGTAAAAACAGTTTCTTTAACAAATAGTACTGAAACTACTGGATATCCATAATTATAAGAATGAAATTGGACCCTTAACTTACACCATATAAAAAATTAACTCAAAATGGATCAAAATTTTAAATGTAAGAGCTAAAACTATAAAATTCTGAGAAGAAAATAGGGGTAAATCTTTATCATCTTGAATTTAGCAATGATTTCTTAGATATGACCTTGGAAGCATAAGAAACAACAACAAAAAACAGAGAAATTACACTGCTTCAAAACTAAGAACTTTTGAGTATCAAGGGCATTATCAAAGAAGTAGAAAGAAAACTTATAGAATGGAAGAAAATATATGAAAAACATTTCTCTAAAAGGGTCAAGCATGCAGAATATATAAAAAACTCTTCCAACTTAACAATTAATGAAAAATACCTCAACATCATTAATCATTATGAAAATGCAAACCAAAACCACAATGAGATGACATTTCACACCCACTAGGATGACTACAAATGTTTTTCACAAACAGAAAATGGTAAGTGTCAGCAAATGTGTGGAGAAATTAGAATCCTTATACATTCCTTGTGGGAATGCAAATAGTGCAGTTGCTAGAAAACATGCTGACAGATAGATGGTGGAAAGGCTTGGGAGGGGAGAATAAGAAGTCACTGCTTAATGGGTATGAGGTTTCATTTTAGTGTGATGGAAATATTTCAGAACTAGATAGAGGTGGTAGTTGCACAGCATTGTGAATGTACTAAATGGCACTGAATTGTACACTTCAAAATGATTAATTTTATATTCTATGAATTTCACCTCAATAAGAAAAAATTTAAAAAACTAATAGATTTAAAAAGGAACAAAATGACATACAAATAACAAAATTATAAAATATTAAGATTAAGGGACATAAATGCACATAGTAAGTTTTGGATTTATTTTTAGGTATAAAAGAAATATTTTTGTTAATAAATGTCAAACTGCGATAAAATGGAAAGTTTCCTTAAAAAATATGTTAAGAAAATTGTCTTAAGAAACTCTTACCACTATTGCCTTCATCATCACTATCATTACCACCATCACCATAGAATAAATTGAATAATTTCTCAAGAAAGTAGGTCCCCAACAGGTACCAGTCCCAGAGAGGTTTTGTGCTTTTTTTCCTTTTTTTTCTTTTCTTTTTTTTTTTTTTTTGTCTTGCTTTATTTTAAGCCAAATCCCAGCTACTTTCAAGAAACAGAGACAGACGGGTGCCTGGGTGGCTCAGTAGTTAGGCGTCTGCCTTCTGCTCTGGTCATGATCCCAGCATTCTGGGATGGAGCCCCGCATCAGGCTTCCTGCTTAGCAGGAAGCCTGTTTCTCCCTCTCCCATTCCCCCTGCTTGTGTTCCCTCTCTCGCCGTCTCTCCCTGTCAAATAAATAAATAAATAAATCTCAAAAAAAAAAAAAAAAAGAGAGACATTCTATGCTGCTTAATCTTCTTTGGACATAAAAAAGAAATATTCTCATTCATTTTACAATGCTAGTGTGATTCTGATGTCAAAACTTAACAAGATAGTACCAAAAATCATATGAGGTAAAAACAATTTCTTTAACAAATAGTACTCGTGATTATATTATTATAAATAAAATATAAGCTTATATTGTGATTATATTATTCTAAAAAATATACTTGTGATATTATTCTAAATAAAATATAAGCAGATTAAGTTCCACAGTATATTAAAGCATAATAAACATAATTGTATGCATTTGTTAAAACTCAACAAGCCATGCACTTAAAAAGTGAATCTTACTGTGTATAAATTATGCCTCAATAAAATGGACTTAAAAAAAAAAGAATACACCATGACCAAGCTGGGGTTAGTCCAGAAGAGCAAGGTTGGCTCAATATTTGTAAATTAAATTAGTAATATAATACTTTAATAAAAATTAGAAAACTTGCACTGAAAAAGTCTTGGGAAAAATACAGCATTCATTTTTAATCAAAATTCAACTTGGGAGACGAAAAAGAATATTTCCTTAATTAAAAAGAACAGTTATTTGATTCCAAGATTAAGTATCTTCCTCACTGATAAAAATTTGAATCAGTCAAGAGTACTGTCAAGAATTCATTTCTGGGGGCGCCTGGGTGGCTCAGCTGTTAAGCGTCTGCCTTTGGCTCAGGTCGTGATCCCAGGGTCCTGGGATCGAGCCCCGCATCAGGCTCCCTGCTCAGCGGGAAGCCTGCTTCTCCCTCTCACATTCCCCTTGCTTGTGTTCCCTCTCTCGCTGTCTCTCTCTGTTAAATAAATAAATAAAATATTTAAAAAAAAAGAATCCATTTTTGCTTATTAAACATTGCTTTAGAATCATCAGTCCACATGATTAAGTTAAAAAATGTGCAATATGATTGTTCATCTAGCACACCCAAGAAAATCAACTAAATAATTATGTAACTAATTTTAAAGTCCAATAAATAACCTGATTACAAGATAACCAAGAATCTGAGACTTGTCAATAATTCAAAAATTAACTTTATTGAAGTTATAGTTTCCATGTAATAAAATGTATCATCTCATCTTCTCAAAGAACTTTGGCAAATGTATACATCTAAGTAACCATCACCATAATAATTCTATTACTCCAGGAAGTTTGCTTATAGCCCTTCCCAATCAACCCTGTCCCAGGATGCCACTGATACACTTTCTGTCACCTAGGATTAGATTTTCCTTTTCTGGAGTTTCACATAAATGATATCACACAGCATGTAATCTTTCCTATCTGGCTTCTTTCAATCAGCATAAAGTATTTGAGATTCATTCATGCTCTTGCATGTTTTCTTTTCATTATGGAGTAGTATTCCACTGAATGAATATACAATAATTTATCTAGTTACCTGTTGACATTCGGATGTTTCCAATTTTAAGCTACAATGTATAGACCTATTATGAATATTTATGCATAAGTTTTTATATGAATATATATCTTCATTTTGCTAGGTATTTACTTAGATGTTTTCTACTGAATTTTACTTTCTTATTTATGCCATCTTTAATTTTTTTATGAGAATGTTATTTTTATCATTGGGTAAAACGTGATGTTCATTTTTGCAATTATATAAAATAGAACTATTCTGAAAAAAGCAAACCGAAAAAGCTATGTCATTGTTTTACTGGAAACAAGGGACCTGAGTTATTTCCAGTTAGAATTCTAGAACAGTACTCTTCCTTGCACTTTTAAATTACACCCCAAGACACATTATACACTTTAATTGTATTATTGTTCCCAGTTACTTGCTACTTCCTCCTGTAAGAGGATTATATTCTCATGCCTCCTAACATCAGACTTGTTCATGTGATTTACTTTAATGAATGTGAACAGGAGTTTTGTGTGCCACTCTTGAGCAGAACTTTTAAGAACGAATGAGTGACTCTACCATATTTCTTTTCATAGAAGGGAATGTTCCTTCACCTTGGATCCTAAAATAAAGAAGACATGCAAAACTGAACTGTAATTACCATGAAAGCAAGATGTAGTATGAGTAAGAAATAAAATCCATTACTCTGAGCCACTGCTGCTGGGAGACTGTACCCTAGCACTGCCAGATACATTTGCAAAGGTAAAATCTTGTATTATACATCCAAGTTTCTCTCATGCTTAATAAAGAAGGAAAACAGAATTCATAATGCAAAAAAAAAGGAAAAATCTAGACCAGAGCCTGATAATGTCATAGTTAATTCAAAGTCTCAGGCAAACTGGGTTGCATGTGTCAGTGACCTCTTCAGAGACATGTACTGAATATGTGCCAGCTCTGATCTCCTTGGTGTTTAGGCTAAGTGGACAAATGCTTGTCTAAATTGCCAGAAGAATTAGATGAAATGTGTATACGTTCTTATCTAGCTATTGGAAAGCACAGTATCTGGGCATTTTCTTCTTATGTGACAAGTTTTAGATTATCTTGAGGGCTGGTTAGTTTTGTATTGTGCATGTTTTTTTTTTCATTTTATATTTTTTGTCATTAAAAGGGAATGACTTGGCCTTAATTTCTACTTACAATGGGTGTTAGCTCAAAAGTATGTAAGGAGAAGAAAGAGATTATATTAGGAATTTTAAATTCTAAGATACCTCGTTGGATGACAGACTGTATTAAGAGCTGAAAGTAGGAAAACCTGATCATTCCAAGGCAGAGATTTAGGGGAGAATAAGAAATGGGCAATGAATTCATTCTAGAGCAAAGCAAGTGAACACAACCTTTCCGTGATATTTCTCAGGTTTGATAGAAATGTGATAAGATAAATCTGAAAGTTGGTTCTTTCTATATGTAATAGGGTCGTCTTTAGAGGTGTTTTTTAGCCTTATTAATTACATATACAATAGTTTCCCTTAATACTGTTCTTTTCCCACTGAAGCGATACCTCATAAATCAGTGATGCAGAGGTTTTGGGGACAAACAGTTTGAAGGACTGCAATTCTGGCTTCCAATATTTCCTTTGGACTCTCCCATGACCTCCAGTGTGAACCACAAAAATGTTCTATTCACTGCAATCCCAAGGCCACAACATTCTTGCAGAACCCTCTGGGTTTAATTTGGTACAAGTCGCACTTGGGATTTTCTCCAAAAAAGCCCGTAGACAGTCTGCTTTGAGGACTGGCAGAAAACTATCTGCTCCAAATTCTCTTGGAATTTAGATCACTCTTGGGGTACTGGGATCAGAGGCCAGGTACAGTTCAATGCTCCCCAGGGCCTATCAAAACATCATCCCAAATACTGGAAGACAGAGAGGGACCCAAATAGTGAAATAGGCAGGATTTATGGAACAGGGATATTTCTCAGCCAGTTCAAGATCTCAAGATAATGATCAGTTGAAGTATATTTCTGTGAGATTCCTAAAATGGATCATGCTCTGAATCCAAAGCCAAAAATCCACCATCCAGGTGTTTGATGTTTAGGTCTCTGTC
Source organism: Ursus maritimus (assembly GCF_017311325.1). Lineage (NCBI taxonomy): Eukaryota > Metazoa > Chordata > Mammalia > Carnivora > Ursidae > Ursus > Ursus maritimus. The sequence continues at coordinate 52,589,848 of NW_024423343.1, read as the reverse complement.
TTCTTCAGCCTTGAAGGTCTTAGGAAGGCCATGTGATTCTTTCAGCATTCTCCAAATTTCCATGGTTGCCCATGCACCTGACACCCTATTAGCCAGGCTTCCCTTACGAATCTGGTACTATCTCATATGCTGCCGGCACTCAGGAAATACTGATCTGTTTTTCATGTGGGTTGCCAATCCCCTATGGAGACCACCACTTTCGTCTCTCTTCTCCTCAAGAAAAGCAGTACATCAGTTAGGTAGCCTGAAACATAAATCCATGTAATGTGCTGATGGAGAGGGCTAATGAACTGTGTATGCTAATCATAATGATTTCAAGTCTGTAAAGGAGACACAAGAGACCTATGTGTGGTCTCACTCATATTTAAAACTCTAGCACCTATCATTGGTTCTCAACCAGAATGCCCCAAAGGAGTGTCTGGAAATATGTCGAAGTATTTTTAGTTGTCAGAATGTGTTTGTGTGGTGGGGAGTGGTTTGATGAAATACTGTGCCACCAAATAGAAACCCTACTAAGAAACAATGAATGCCCTGCACATGGTGTGGGCCCAGTGAATCTTTGGGACAGAATGCGTAGGAGAGGGGGCGCCTGGGTGGCGCAGTCGTTAAGTGTCTGCCTTCGGCTCAGGGCGTGATCCCAGCACTCTGGGATCGAGCCCCACATCAGGCTCCTCCGCTAGGAGCCTGCTTCTTCCTCTCCCACTCCCCCTGCTTGTGTTCCCTCTCTCACTGGCTGTCTCTCTCTGTCAAATAAATAAATAAAATCTTTAAAAAAAAAAAAGAATGTGTGGGAGAGATCAAAGAGGTTTCTTTCATATTACTCAGCTATCAGAAAGAACGAGTTCTCAACATTTGCTGCAACATGGACGGCACTGGAGGAGATAATGCTAAGTGAAATAAGTCAAGCAGAGAAAGACAAATATCATATGATTTCTCTCATCTATGGAACATAAGAACTAGGATGATCAGTAGGGGAAGAAAGGGATAAAGAAAGGGGGGGTAATCAGAAGGGGGAATGAAGCATGAGAGACTATGGACTATGAGAAACAAACTGAGGGCCTCAGAGGGGAGGGGGGTGGAGGAATGGGATAGGCTGGTGATGGGTAGTAGGGAGGGCACGTATTGCATGGTGCACTGGGTGTTATATGCAATTAATGAATCACCGAACTTTACATCGGAAACCGGGGATGTACTGTATGGTGACTAATATAATATAATAAAAAAATCATTAAAAAAAAAAAAAGAGGTTTCTTTCACTTTCTCTTGAAAATCATTTCACTTTATTCCTTCTAGTCGAGGCGCCTGGGTGTCTCAGTTGGTTAAGCATCTGCCTTCAGCTCAGATCATGATCTCAGTGTCCTGGGATCAGACCCACGTTGGACTCCTTGCTCATTGGGGAATCTGCTTCTCCCTCTCTGTCTCTGCTCGTGCTTTCTCTTTCATATTCCCTCTTTCTCTCATAAATAAATAAATAAATAAATAAATAAATAAATAAATAAATGTCTCATGCTCTACCGACTGAGCTAGCCAGGCAATAAATAAATATTAAAAAAAAAAAAGTCATTTCACCTTATTTCACAGGCTGTTAGCGGAGAGTTTAGAGGCCAGTTGCTGCCGTCTGACATCAAGTTTAGGAAGTGCCTCTAGCAAAACTGTCACACGGCACCCATTCGAGAGCAGCAGTTCTCTGTTACTTTTGGAGCAAACCCTTCCATAGTTATTTTAAAGATGTTCTTAGACTGGACCAAAATTAATTTGTCGCCTTATTCCCTAGAATGCCACACCCCCCAGCTTTCCAACAGTGGGAAAACCCCTGACAACACCCTGCAGGTCTTCTCCATCTCTCACTTCTTATTCAGACCTGAAGAGTTCCTGTAAAAATGTCATGGGATTTATGTACTGTGCAAGTGAAACCCAGGCAACCCTAAGGATATAATTCTGAACACCTGATGTCAGCTGGCGCTGCTCCCACCTTCACCCCATCTCTTCAACTGCCTCTCTAGGTTGCTACTGCCTATAGATGGACTTCCTTCTAAAGACAGAAACAGCTCTTCCACGTTGAATACTATCAAAAACTGTGAGATAAAAAGATAGATTAGTATCTGAAAACACACCTAAAAGGGGAGAAAATTCATTTTAACATGTTTTATTTATCAATGCGGTAATAATATTGCAATATAAATAATGTTTATATAGTGCTTGATAGTTTAAAGATTCACATATTATCCAAAGTACTTATAACATCCTCAGTCAATAGGGCATTATAGAGAGTATTTCACTTGAATAGAAAGAGTGCTTTTTATTCTCCATTAAAGCTAAAACCGAACTGTCACTTGTTCAACAACAATACAATAATACTCTCAATGACTCTTAAAGTTCAGAGAAGATAATACCTCCTGGAACTTGAAGTTATTAAAAAATGTATTCACTCATCCATGCTCTTACCCATTCAGCAAGAATTTTCCAAGCATCTCTGAATCAAGTCATACAAACTGTGGTAGCAGATAGGAAAGATTGGGGAGGGGACATCCAGCTATACTTGTTTTGTTTTCTTTTCTTTGATACTTCAGCTTTTTCTTAATACCCACCGACTTCTCAACTCACCTCTGAATGGCTTCCATCCCTGCTAATTTACTGAAATATTCTTGTATAGTTCCATGGTGACTTTACATTTGTCAATGCCAACAATCTTCATTTACTTTTTTGTGATTAATACTGTTACATGCTCCTTAAAATTTTTTTTTCTTCCACTGGCTACTACTGCACTCAGATTTTCCTCCTGTGCTTTGTTTCTCTCTTACAAGTCCACTTTCTCTGCCTAATTTTAAATGTCTAGGTGTTTCAGGAGACCTTGGTCTTTACTCTTCTTCTCATTCAGCAAGTAGAGATCAGGACTGAGCTGGGGATGTTATATCAAAATCATTTGTGTGACTTTTTCAAACTACTTAACTTCTTCCAGAACTTTAGATTTGGTCCTGTGGACAGAAGGGCAAGTGATCCCAAGGTTTGCATGGACCATCACAAAGAGCCACAAGTATTGATTAGATTGTGTCTCCATATAATCCATGGGTGGAAGGTGGAAGAGAAAGAGTAAGAATCATTGTTCAATATCTCTTTGCAAATGAATGCATAAGCTCTTATAATAACAACCACTGTTTATATAATTTATTTCTCCTGATTTTTATTTTTTTTTAAGATTTGATTTATTTATTTGACAGAGAGAGAGACAGCCAGCAAGAGAGGGAACATAAGCAGGGGGAGCATGAGAGGAAGAAGCAGGCTCCCAGTGGAGGAGCCCGACGCAGGGCTTGATCCCAGGACCCTGGGATCATGCCCTGAGCTGAAGGCAGACGCTTAACGACTGAGCCATCCAGGCGCCCCTATTTCTCCTGATTTTTAAACTCTACTGAAAATCTTGACCCAAATATCCAACAACTACCTCAAACTCAAAACATCTAAAACTGAATGAAAAGGCAACCTACTGAGTGGGAGAGAATATTTACAAATGATATATCTGATAAGGGGCTAATAACCAAAATATACATAAAGAATTCATACAACTCAACACCAAAAATACAAATAATCCAATCAAACAATAGTCAGAGGACCTGAATAGACATTTTTTTCAAAGAAGACATACAGATGGTCATGAAAATATGCTCAACATCATCATTCATCAGAGAAATGCAAATCAACACTGAAATAAGATATCTCCTCACACCAGTCAGAATGGCTAGTATCAAGAAGACAAGAAATGTGTTGGTGAGAATGCAGAGGAAAGGGAATTCTCACACACTGCTGGTGGGAATGTAAATTGGTGCAGCCATTATGGAAAACAGTATGTAGGTTCTTCAAGGAACTAAAAACAGAAATACCATATAATCTAGTAATTCTACTTCTTGGTATTTACCTGAGAAAAATGAAAACACTAATTTGAAAAGATATATGCACTCCTATGTTTACTGCAAATTATTTACAATGGCCAAGATACAGAGGCAAACTAAGTGTCCACCAGTAGATGAATGGATAAAGATGTGGTATCTATACACAGTGGAATATTACTCAGCCATAAAAAAGAATGAAATCCTGCCGTTCACAACAACAAGGATGGGCTTAGAGGGTATTATGCTAAGTGAAATAAGACAGACAGAGAAAGACAAATACCATATGATTTCACTTAGATGCAGAATCTAAAAAACAAAACAAATGGGGGCATCTGGGTGGCTCAGTCAAGCATCTACCTTTGGCTCAGGTCATGATCCCAAGGTCCAGGGATTCAAGCCCGATGTTGGGCTCCCTGCTCAGCAGGGAGCCTGCTTCTCCGTCTCCTCCCCACCTGTGCTCTCTCTTGCTATCTCTGTCATACCTCTGTCTCTGTCTCTTAAATAAGTAAATAAAAATAAATTAAAAATCCTTTAAAAAATGAGCAAACAAAAGAGAAACAGACTCATAAATACAGAGAACAAACAAACTAGTGGTTGTCAGAGAGGAGGAGGGTGGGGGGATGGGCAAAATAGAAGACAGGAATTAAGAGGTATAAATCTCCAGTTGTAAAATGAATAAGCCGCAATGACACAAAGTACAAGAGAGAGAATGTAGTCAATAATATTGTAATAACTTTGTGTGGTGACACATGGTAACTACACTTCTCATGGTGAGCATTTCATAATGTATATAATTGGCAAATCACTATGTTGTACACCTGAAACTAATATGCTATTATATGTCAACCATATCTTAATTGAAGAAAAATGAGTAATGAATCAATCTTGTCCACATTGTGTCAGCCAGGGGCACTTTTAAAAAAAGAAAATCTAAAACTGATCATGTCATCTTATCCACCAAATCTATTCACCTGGCTTTCAGGAGCAAAAATAAGGAAGATATTTGTTATTTATTCTTCTCTCCCCCACATGTCCTTCAGTTCCAAGATGTGATCAGTTCCAAAGACCTATGAGTCAACCTCCTATTTATCATTCAAAACTTCTCCTCCCTCTACTTCTACCCCTCACCTCTGTTTGGTCTCTCATCACTTCTCATCTGAATTTCTACAATAGCCTCTCAGCTTGTCCTTTCGTGTCCAGGTTCACTCTTAGCCAATCCATTCTCTATCCTGAGGCCATGCAGATCTTTCTATATCAGAAAAATGATCATGTCGCTAAGCAACTCATGAAGTTTTCAGTGGCTTCCAATTGACTTTAAGATAAAATTTGAAGTGTAAGCATAGCATTTAAGACCTTCAGTGCTTGATTCTTTATTTAATCTTGTTTCTGTTCATTCTCTCATACTGCTCTCCAGCCCTCTGAACTTTCTGTGGTTTCCTGATTCTCCCATGTTCTAAACTTCATGTTTCACACTAGAATGCTCTCCCTTCCTGCCTCCACTTTCCCTGCCCCCTCCCTGTGACTCATCTATGCCTGAGTAATTCTTCATCATCCTTCAAGACAACTGCTCAGGGGTTGACTCTTTCAGCAAGACTTCCCTTATCCCAACCTCGTGGGTTTAGGGTATTTGCCCCTTTATTTATTTTTAAAGATTTTATTTATTTATTTATTTGAGAGACAGAGTGAGGGAAGGATCAGAGGGAAAGGGATAAGCAGACTCCACACTGAGAATGGAGCCCAACATGCAGCTCGATCCCAAGACCCTCAGATCATGACCCCAGACAAAATTAAGAGTTGGTCGCTCAACTGACTGAACCACCTAGGCGCCCTGTATTTGCCCCTTTAAAGTGCTTTCCACTGGGGCACATGCATGGCTCAGTCAGTTAAGCATCTGATTCTTAGTATTGGCTCAGGTCATGATCTCAGGATTGTGAGACTGAGCTTGCACTCAGCCCAGAGTCTGCTTGTCCCTCTCTGTCCCCCTCTGCCCTTCCCCCACTCACGCGCTTTTTCTCTAAAATAAATAAATAAATAGATGGATAAAAATCTCTTTAAAGGAAGTCCTTTCCACTATTATAACAATTATTATAGCAAATCGTTTTATTTTTCTGATTATGAAAATAATGTAATTTCGTATTAAAAATGGGGAAAATACAAACATGAAAACCAAACACAAATTACTTATAATCCCACTCCAGAGATAACTTCCATTAATATTCACATAGCTTTACACACACACACGTACACACACACACACACACTCACATAATTAGAATCACATGGTATAGATCAGGGAGCAACAAACTATGTCCCACAGTCCAAAGCCAGGCTGTAAGCTGTTTTTGTATGGTCTACAAGCTAAGAATTGTTTCTACATTGTTTTATGTTTTACATTTTATATTTGCATTAAGTGATTTCAAAACACAATTTCAAAAAATATTATTTCATGATATACGGAAATTATACAAAATTCAAATTTTGGTTTCCATAAATTTTTATTGGGCTACACCCATGGTTATTGGAATGAAACCCATTTGTTTATGGACTGTCTATGGCTGCTTTCACACTATAACAGCAGAGTTTGAACAGTTGCAATTCATAAAGTAATGTGATCCACAAAGCTTAAAATGTTTACTATCTGACCCATTACCAGAAAATTTGCTGACCTCTGGTACTGAAGCTGTGCTGTTCTTCTGCTTTACATTATATTCTGAATCCTTTCTTTTTCTTTTCTTTTTTTTTTAAAGATTTTATTTATTTATTCGACAGAGACAGAGACAGCCAGCGAGAGAGGGAACACAGGCAGGGGGAGTGGGAGAGGAAGAAGCAGGCTCATAGCGGAGGAGCCTGACGTGGGGCTCGATCCCATAACGCCGGGATCACGCCCTGAGCCGGAGGCAGACGCTTAACCACTGTGCCACCCAGGCGCCCCTGAATTCTTTCTTTTTCATTATTCTGTAGAAATGTTATTTGTAGTGGCTGTTTAATATCCTATCAATAAGGTCATCATTTATTGAAGTATTCCCCTCATAAATATTAACTCTGGCCTCCATTTTTAACTATTATAAGTAATATTGGGCTGAGCTAATTCCAACAATTCTTTGCATTTGACTTCCTGATCTTTCATATAAATCTCTGTGGTTCTCTCCATAAAACAAATTCCAAAGAGTTGAGTGATTAGGTCAAGCATCATCCCACATTTTCAAGGCTCTTGATGCAAGAGCTAAGTTGTTCTCCTGAAAGTTTGTACCAGCTGACTAGCGCTTTCACAATATATTAAAATTGTCTTTTTATGTATCTGACTCCCCCAGTAACCCTTGAAGAAAGGAACTTTTTACATTCCCCGTGTGTAGGAGAGGTTCAAGACTCATAGGGACTACAGACACAATGGATGTATGAGGAATGAGTAGCTAGGCCTGAGTGGTCGCTCATTGGTCCAGGCCCATTTCAGCACAGTAGAGCAGTGTTTCTCAATCTCGAGAATTCAGGAACTCAGAGAACAAGTCTGTGGACTCCTAGTTTGAGAAAACACCAGAAAAGTCAAATTGCCGCTCCACTGGAACCAATGAAATGGAAAACACAAACACAAGTGTAAGCATTGAAATCTGGCAGCTTATATTAAATATTTTAAAATAATTATAAAAAATTTGAAATCAGGGGTGCCTGGGAGGCTCAGTCAGTTAAGCCTTCGCTCAGGTCATGTTCCCAGGCTTCTGGGATGGAGCCCCTTAATTGGGCTCCCAGCTCAGTGGAGAGTCTTCTTCTCCCTCTCCCTCTCCCTATACCATTACCCCTGCTTGTGCTCTCTCACTCTCTCTTTCTCTCTCTCAAGTAAATAAAATCTTTTTAAAAAATTGAAATTATTCTAGGCATTCATGGATCTCTGAGACTATGTTGCCAAACAACCAGGGATCTGGGAAGCACAGTTTGACAAACCATGTGACAGAGGAAGCAGGGGATGAGTAGGGACTGTGGGTGCCTAACTGTGCCCATGTACAACAGCAAAGAGATCAAGGAGCCCCAGAGATGTTCTATGCTGAAGAACTGTGTAATCAATACATTCCCACGGACAAAAAACCATTACCACCTTTTCAGCCTTGTGCCTGCACTCTTCGTGGAAGATAAGAAGAGGGAAGACACTTTGGCTGACAAAAACCACAGGGTTGAACAGAAAAGGTTGGAGAAGGAGGTATAAAGTAAGAAGAGATATGCTGGATTACAAAACACCTGTAAATCAGGAAGCCTCAGGAAACAGAGGCAGAAACAGGAGGTTAACAGAGCCAGGAAGATTCCAGTCATGCCAGAGTTTGAGGCAAGGAGATTGAAACCAGGAAGGACAGCTGAATGGATGAGGTGAAGCATCACAAACACATCAAAATGATACATCTCACAAACACACAGAGTACTTGATATGCTTCTTGTGAAATCACAATAGCTATGAAGTATAGGTTGTCAAGAAACATGAGTGAACAGTTGAGCAATTACTCAGATAATTTGATTTATGCTGTAAACCAATCTGGAAAATGGTATAAAAATCTTTTTTGCTCAGTGCTTGTTTCTGGATTGAATTGCACTGATATTTTTTGTCTGTGTATTTTAACATTTCTTGGTGAAATTTAAAATTTTTCTTCTCACAAAGAGGAAACAAAATTTGCTCGTGAAAAAAATTTTGACGTTATGCCTAGTCTTTCCAGTATGAAGATGATATTTTAACACCAACATGTTAAAGTATTTGCATTTGACTTCCTGATCTTTCATATAAATCTCTGTGGTTCTCTCCATAAAACAAATTCCAAAGAGTAGAGTGATTAGGTCAAGCATCATCCCACATTTTCAAGGCTCTTGATGCAAGAGCTAAGTTGTTCCAAGAGCTAAGTTGTGGAGGTATTTTTCCAGTGGTGGAGATGAATGTTCTTCAAATGGCTACATTACAAAACAATAATAATGTTTCCTTTGTGATGTATGGTATACAGTATAACAGTGATTCAGACACAGAATCTGTGGCCCACATTCTGACTATGCATAGTAGCTCTGCACATTTTACAAGTTACTTTTTCTCAAGTCTCAGCCTATTATAAAATGGGAACAATAGTAACAGCTACATTACAAGGTTTTGTGAAGATTAAAGGAAATAATCCATGGAAACTCTTAGCAGAGTGCCTGCTATAGACTAAGCTGTCAATAAGTGTTAGCTATTACTTTAATTATGCTTAGGTGTACCTTCTTACTGGGTTTCTATGTATTAAAACCACTGGATAAAGAACATATTGAGATCCTAGTAGTAATAAAAAAATGACCCCATATTCCAAATAGGAAACAAAAAGCTATTTCTGATTTGAAGTGGTTATGTGATATGCCAATCACTATAGACTGCAATAATAATTTCAGGATTGATAAAAGTTCAAAACATAAAATATTTTCATCTGAGTCCAAATAATAGTAAGGCACCTCAAAGAAACATATATGTTAGAATATATTTTATAAAGAATTGTTTTTTCAGAAAAATTCTCAACCACTCATTTTGTCCTTAAATTTTATAGTAATTCCTTATGGTGGAATACTTCCTTTTATGTATGTAAACAATTCATTGTATCACACATGCTTGTATCATATATGAGATGGATAATACAAACATTCACTACTTAAAATGAATGTAGAAATGTAGGAAACTTGACAAAAGTCTATGTTACATGAAGTTCAAGTCTTAGCATTTTGGGTTTCATAGTAAATCCAAGTACCTCAACAAATTAACTCCACTAGTTTCTGAAATCCATGTTTAAGTAAGAATAAAATATTGTAGTCTGGGATTTGCAGTTCCCTTGAGCAGAGAACTGTATTGGTACATCTCTGGGATATCCCTCACTAAAACAAAGTAAACATATGTGAAAGCAAACATGTTCTGTCTTTATTACAACCACATTGCCAATTCTGATATCAAATGTATTCTAAATCAATGTTTATAGTCATATTCTGCCATCTCTTCTAGTGCTAATAATTGTCCTATCAAATTGGTTTCAAAACTCATCATTCATATTAATGACCAATTTTTAAAAATAACCATTTACAGATAGGTGAACTGTGTTTAAATATAAGTCTTTGAATCAATAAATATTTGAGTTTACCATCAATCTAATTTTAATTTTACTGCCAAGCATTTCCTTTATTAATTAATACATTTCAGAGTCAGGATGAAGATGCCAACTGAAATTTCTACTTTACAGATGAGATCTGAATATTGATTTTCTGAAGTTTTCTTAACACCATACATTGTCCTCTCTATCACGTAATCTAAGATACCTCTGAAGTAAAGAAGAGTATAAAATTTAGTCTTAAGAGCCACAAAATTTCCTTTGGTTTCTTGAGAGTTTTGAAATTACCAAACTTACAAAAATTCAGAGAAGATTTTAGGGTGTTCTGTTCAAGCCAAGAATAGAACAAAAGTAAGTTAACCCAAAAGTGGGATGTATTTAGAGATTCATATGTGATTTATCTATGGAAAAATAACAAAAGTCATATTGCAATGAACAACACATTGTATTCTAACAGCCTTTGTTACCAGAGGTAACAAATCATAACGTAAGAGGTGTGGGATGTGTGCTTACTATCCTTACCCCTGCTTCAATACTGTGTGTGTTTCTTAATATAAACTACCTCTTTGAGGTACTTTGTATATTTCTACCCTTCACATGAGGCAGCACTGCATGTCCCTCTTCTGTGTAATCCCGGTGAGGACACACCTCTATCGGCCACAAGGTAGGCACAGTAGCTATTGGCATAGTTGTCAACCACTCAGTACCACCATTACCGCAGCCTTCCACTCAGGCAGCTCCAACACACCCTTGAGGGGCTTGCACCTGAAAGAATGGCCCATGACCTCCTTCTCTGTCTCCCCTCGATCAATTCCTTGGCCAGAATTCTCCCCAAATTTCCCTGAACAAAGGCAGCTTATTCATTTGAGTTTCATTGGCAGGTATTAGTACTTGAGACATCATTCAATAGTAATTTGCTATTGGCATCTTACATGCACAGGGGTGGGAGGAGAGATAAAGAAATGAAATTAAACAAGATGAATGCTTCTTTGTTCAATGTTATCAGCTTCTAACTACTTTATAAGATGTTAGTATAGGGCAACAAACACCCTTGAGAGGAAAACAGTGGGGATAACCACTCTGAGGATATTGCAGGGGAAGTCCCTCTCCATCTAAGAAATTAACTAGATGATGTCTATGGTCCTATTGAATTCTGTGGTTCTACAGTACAATAATTCATTAATTTGCTCAACATTTAGTGAGTCTCTACCACTTCCAAGGTATAAGAAGTAGCTGAATTCTAGACACTTTGTATGTAAAATGTTTATTTTCTATCACATTTCAAAAAAAGATTTAATATTAAATTTGAGGTTGGTGAGAGGATAATATTTAAGACCTTATTATAATACAGAAATAAAACCATTGTTTATACTATCGAAGAAATGCATTTTTTCTCACTTGATTGAGCAAAATTTGTTTTTACCATTGAATACCGTATTTCTTCCTTTCCTAGACACACAGACACTAATGCTAAAGTTAAGCCACCATTGAAGGCTTATTGATTCTCTCCTTTTCACCAACAGAATAGACCTTTTCTTCCCTTCAAGAGAGCCCTTCTTTCATGTGAAAAATCCATGACATGTGACTTCGGCAAGGGCCAGCCCTGCTCTTCAGCCATTAACTAGGGAAGGCAATGACATTAGGCTAGCCTGTAAGAGTTATCTATCTCAGCTGTGGCTTGGTTGGTTGGCTCAAGGATCAAAATGTGATTGATCAGGGATGGAAGATGATCCAAGCCTAGAATATCCAACTCCTCCAGAATTTCTGCTGGAGCTTTCTAGAAAGGCTTTTCACCTGAGTTACTAAGTTGGTAGGACATGAGACTGATACAACTGATTGGCCATCCTACTGGCTATATACAGATATCTTGTCCAAAAGATGGAGAGACAGCTTTAATAGCATTACTGTGTTCCTGATTCTGGCCATGCTTGATTCTCCTACTTACACAAATAAACACATTTAGAGATTTAGTTCACATTTTTCATGGCTTCTCCAAACCAAAATTACTTAATGAATACATGCACCAAACTAAAACCTTAAAATCACTTCTGTTCTTGAATTGAGAGTTAGCAAAAGAACTGTACATGACCAATATCATTATTTATCTACTTTAAAATGCATGTTACTCTGGAATATGGATTTTGAACACAACGAAGTATTAATTCCTGAAGATCAGGTCTTTTCCCCAATATCCACTTTCAGACTACCCATTCAGCCCCTCCTTATATTCACAATGCCTAAATAAGACTGTTCAAGTAGTTGAGGGTTAGTAATGAAAGACTTAAAATTTGTTTTTAACATCTAACAAAAATCTTGGTTTTGATGTCTGTAATGAAATGTCAGCTAATGATTATGCAGTGATACCATCTCTGCTTTTGCCAAGTAAGATAACATGTTTCATAACACTTATTTCAAAACATTTGAAATAAACATCATGGGGTGACCGTCAAGTTTAGTTTTTAAATGATTTTTCCTATCTCCATTACTTAATATATGTCTGAATTAGCTCCCATTATTATCTCTACCTGTCATCACTTAGATTATCTGTTACAGTCACACAGTGATGATAATTGATTCAGAAGGAGTACCAGGGAATACATATTCTTAGTTTAGCCCATAATATCTCAGTGTGGCAGTGTTCACAAGGTGACTGATGTCATCTCCTATATTCTGTTATTTTCTTGAAAGCAGGTATTTTATCAAAATGACTGAGTCTTTTTTTTTTTTAATGGCTGAGTCTTGATTTAAAAAAAATAGAATTGCTGCGAAGTCTGATTAAATATCTGGGCTTCAGGCTACCTATATCATTTATTTTAATAAATTGGTATTTTTAGAATGTTTTGGCCAAAGATACACAACCATAGTCCTAGCCATCTTCTTTGCTACCATTAGGGCTAAGCAATGTTCATTCATTTGTTAGATATCTGTGGAGCCCTTACCTTGTACCTGACTTTGTGATACTTTCCAAGGACACAAACAGATGAATGACATGGTGACTTGAACAATGCAGGCTTATGCAAAACTGTATTCCCCTAGCATTTGGTAGAATTGTCCTGGGCACTGACCAGCCCTTTGCAAAGACCCCTGCTACTGATTCTCCCTGTCATCTCTCTGCAGGTCAGTGATCCCAAACTCTAGGCAGTGAACTGTTTGTACCAGCACCACCTGGGGGAGATTTTTAAATTACAGATTTCCATGTCCCACTTCAGAGGATTCTGATTCAATAGATTCGGAGTTAAAAAACAAAACAAAACAGGGGCGCCTGGGTGGCACAGCGGTTAAGCGTCTGCCTTCGGCTCAGGGCGTGATCCCGGCGTTCTGGGATCGAGCCCCACATCAGGCTCCTCCGCTATGAGCCTGCTTCTTCCTCTCCCACTCCCCCTGCTTGTGTTCCCTCTCTCGCTGGCTGTCTCTATCCTGTCGAATAAATAAATAAAATCTTTAAAAAAACAAAACAAAACAAAAAGAAACAACAACAATAAAAAACACAACCTGGAAATCTCCATTTCTTAAAATCTCTTCACCTGATTCTGATATACAACCATGTATACAAAGCACATTTCCACATATCCATTCTTCTGGGGATGGAAAATAAGACATCTATTCATAGGTGAGTATTAAGGCTTTTAAAAGCCCTCTCTTACGGTAGTTTTTCTAACTTCAGATATTTTCTCTATAAAGTTCTGATACCAGTACACAAATCAGGTCTCTCCCTGACTAACACTTGTCAGTGATTATTCATCAACCATAAGATAGAGAGAAACCTACTTTCTATGGCACATCTGGCCCTCCTTGATCTGGTCATTGCCTGCCTGTCCATCCTATCTTTCCCATGATACTTCTTCCAAACCCTTCTTCCTAGCCCATCGTCCAGACGTGCAAAACTATTTACTGCTATCCTAATACTCCCAACGCGTTGGCCCTGCGGCCTTGGTATATGCATGCTTTTTCTATTGCTCAGACTATCTACCCACCCCTTAGACACCTGGAAAATAATCTTATGAAGAATTTCCTGATTTCCCCTTTTTTCCCTATAACTATATTTTATATGGGTTTCTGCTAAAGTCCCTCCAAATTTACTGGGATTACTTGTTCAAATGCCCAACATTTGATATTCGAAACTTACTTTTAAATAGTGCTCTCCCTACCCCAAAAAGAAAAATATATATATTTCTTACAATATAGTGAGAACAAGAAAGCAAATATAGTGCAATGTGAACAATTAGTAAATCTAGGTAAAGGATTTTTGTAGGTTTGAAATGTTCCAAAAGGCAAAGTTGTGAAAAATGGCCCACTTTCATGTATGCTCCCTGAGTACAAGAAGCATGTTGTGTTCATCTTTGTATTGCCTGCATATAATCCAGTACCTGCTTTCATTACCTACTGAATGAATCAGTGAGTGAGAGGAATGATGCATTAATACCTTTTTAAAAAATATCTATCTTCACACCTATTTTCAGAAATATTACCAATTCTTAAATGTTTGGGGTCTTCTCCAAGATAACTAGGCTGCTTCTCAGCTTTTCTTACCTTGTGTTCAGGAAGCCACTTCTCAAATCTAGGGTTAGGATTAGCATTCGATTTAGGGTAGGCATATTAATATCTTGCTACCTTTTGATGCATGAGTTAACTTTTATCTAGTGGAAAATAGGTTGCATTCTGGCTGAGGTTGGAGAGTGGGAGGTGACATTGTGGTGAAGATTCAGGACTAGAGTAGGCTGGACTTTACAAGCTCCTGAGACTCTCTGTTTCTAAAGAGGAGAAGGTGACAGAAATGGTAAAGTTTGGGTGAACTGGCTCCCAGGCAAAATTTTTATCAGCCCCCATGCTTCAAGAATTCTCTCCCCCCCCCCTTTTTTTTAAGTGAGGGTAGTGTAGATTTTGCACATGCATAAAATGCATCCATTTATTTATTTGGAATTTTAATTTGCACATAGCAGAAATACCTGTAAGTTAAAATGATCAAGCTTTCAATGTTATCCAGATATTTTGAACATTTTCATAATTACTTGCAACAAAAGTAAGTGCCTACCAGTGGCCTATTAGTCCAACTCTTACCACATCTTACTTTCTTGATTTGTGTCTGAATAATAGTTGACCTTTGGGGGAAAAATAACCTCTACTTCTATCTTTTTACAGTGTTTGCTATGCTAAAGAGACACATCATTCCATTGTAAACTAGAGAAACCCATCTTATAAAATGAGCTTCTACCTATATCTTAACTTGGGAGAAAGATGCTTTATAAGGGTGTGAGGTGGGTGGTAACCCCTCCTTTCTATCTTTGGGAGTAAAACACACTGAGTTCCCTACCTCTCAAGTCTTCTCTATGCCCTTCTTTAGACCCTCATTCCCTGTCACCTGCTTTAGAGCATAATAAAGCCCTCCATTCACCTTGGTGCGATCTTTAAATCTGAAGAAAATGGCAGTTGGGTTATACAAAAAATCACAAAGAAAAATTAGACACTGTCAGAGGTGCAAACATATATATTTGTACTTCAATCTATTTTCAAAGTCTAAAAAAAATCGATTACTTGTCCTGACTTGGGGCAAAAAAAAAGATATTTTCAGATTAAAAAATCCATTCTCAAATTGAAGAATCCTCAGGGCAATCACAAAAAAACACAGATTAATTAACAGTAGCAGTAATAACATGTTTTGGTTTTGTTCTGTTTTGTTTTTTTTTAAAAAGCTAGTTGTTAGAACAAAATGGAATGCCCAGTTTACAGTGTAAGCAGACTTTGTCGACAATGAGATATGGAGCTTCTAAGATGAGCAATCCATGAAAAATGGCTTGCCTCAGGATTCAGTCAAGGCCAGTTTAAGTTTTCCTCTCCCACTTGGTTAGTCATTAAAGTCAGGAAAGTATTTTGGAATTGGATCTGAGAAAAAGACACTCTGGCCAACATCATAAAACTGGTTATTTAAAGAGATGCTAAAAGACACCACTTTCCCTTTGGGTTCCAAAAGAATAGGGAACCAAGGTTATTCTGTGATACTTGAAAAATGCACTCTGTCTTTTTAAGTGTAGCTCTGAAATCACTGGTTTTAAGTATAGCATATTTTATGGACATTATACCACCTCAGCTGCCATGCCGAGCACAAAAAGGATTATGGATTTTCTCTTCAGTGGAGCATTAAATGGTCCCCTGAATAGCAATTTTCTAAAAGAGCAAATATATGTGGCATATCCTGCATATGTTTTCCTGACACGGCAGAGTCTATCTGTAAAATAGACAGTGGAGTACAGGTGGAGTCTCTAATATTTGGAAATAATATTTTTGACCACTAAACTGAAGACAATTAGCTTAGGATACTTGAAAGCAGAGAATAAAAATTTTGGAAACTTTGGAGAAGAGGAGATAATTAAGTCCTATTATTTTGGTCAGTCCTATTATTTTGGTCACACATTTGTTTTGGCGTTTGCTGTTCTTTTTAACTAGAATATTCTACATTTTCAGTTCTGCCTATCCAAAACCTGTTGGGCTTCAAGTCCCAATTCCATTGCTGCCTCCTGTATCAAATCCTTCTATGCACCCCAGCCAAAAGCAATTCCTCCTTCCTCCGGACTCCTTTGTCAGTTTATTTCTTCCTTTCTAATTTGGATGTTACATTTCACCGTATAGTACAATTGTAAATGGGCAAATTTTAAATTCTGTAGATTATAAACTAGGTGAGAGTAAGAACTGTTTTATCCATTTTTGCATCTCCTAAAGGACTATATTCCTTTTTAAAAAATATTATTTAAGATGAAGTAACTGTAAAAGGTAAATAGCAAAGAAATTAAAATCAGTGCTTTAAAATTTGTATTCTGAGAAGATGGGCCATTACAACCTTTTCAGACAGTAATTCCTTAAAAGCAAATTTTAAAAAACAAAAATCCAGTTTCCGTTAGATTATAAAGTCCCTGGAGCCAGATCATGCCTTTCTTCCTGTGGCTTCACACAGCACCAAGTCAGTGTTAATTATTATTTGGTGGTTCAAAAATATAACTGTGTCCAACAAGCCGATGTTACAGTTTAATGGGTCTGTTTACTTACTATTATCAGACAAAGGATTTCTTTTGATCTGAACACTTAATTCAAATCCAAATACTCACAACATGTCCCAAATATTTCTATCAATCTTGATGGGTCTCCCTAGGGACTTCAGGAACCAATAAAATATATTTATGGCTATACTACTGGTAAGTGAAGAACCTTCATATTTAAAAAAAATAATAAATGACTCCTGTAGCCTTGACTTCATATATACAGAACATTAACAATGACAGAGATCCATTCATTCTAAAGACCTATCAACACTGAGGCCTCACCA
Organism: Ursus maritimus; assembly: GCF_017311325.1. NCBI lineage: Eukaryota > Metazoa > Chordata > Mammalia > Carnivora > Ursidae > Ursus > Ursus maritimus. Next base: position 52,572,560 of record NW_024423343.1, on the reverse strand, counting down.
CTGTATACTTAAATTACTCAATACCACACATTTCTTTTTCCTGTGTCAGTAATTCTTGTGTCAGTTTGACTACGTATTTATTTCATATAGAAAAGCTTTTAGCAGTGTTCAGGTAGGTAAAGCTACTCATAAACTATTATATCTTTTCTTTCACTTCCTATTCTCTTTACTTCACACCTTGCTTCATATCAAAAGTGAAATGATTATTCTATAGCAGGACACTACACTTTAACAATTAATATTGTAGCACACACCCAAAAGAAGTGTTAAAAAAAAATAATGACAATACTAGATGCTGATGAGGATGCAGAGAAACTGAATCTGTCGACAATGCTGGTAGGAATGTAAATGGAACAGCCCTTCTGGAGAACAGTTTGGCACCTCTTTATAAAAATAAACATGGAACTACCATAAGACTCAGCAATTGTATTTATCCCAGAGAATGAAAGGTTATGCCCACAGAAAAGTCCATGCATGAATGTTCAGAGCAGCTTTATTTGTAATAGCCAAAACCTGAAAACAACTAAAATGTGCTTCAGTGGGTGAATGGTTAAACAAACTGGTACGTTTATACCACTGAATGCTACTTAGCAATAAAAAAGAAATGAACTACTGATACATACAACTTGGATAGATCTCAAGGGCATTCTGCTGCTGAGTGAAAAAAAAGAGTCAATTTCAAAAAGTCAAAACTGTATGCTTCCGTTTCCATAAAATTCTTGAATGATGAAACAGTAATGCAAAACATATCCATGGTTGCCAGGAATTAGGGACTGTGTGGACGAGAAGGATACGTATGACTATAAAGGGGTAGCAAAAGGAGAACTTTGTGGTGAAAGAATCCTCTCTGTGTTGGTTGCAGAGGTGTTCACACTAGTCTCCACATGTAATAAAATGACATATACACATATATGCACATACATTGTACCAATATAAAATTCCTCATTTTGATATTATACTCTAATTGTATATGTTGTAACCACTGGAGGAAAACAAGTGAAGGGTACTCAGGTCCTTTCTGAACTAACTTCATAACCTCCTGTGAATCTAAAATTATTTCAAAAAATAGTTTAAAAATTAAAAAATATATAAAAAGAAAAAAATAAAATCTTACAAATATGTTAAATTGGATGGAACTCAATGACAGTAAGTATATACGAGGGCCGTCTTGGGCATCTGGGTTTATATTGTCACCCATATTTATTTTTTATGTGAGTTTCACGCTATTTGTCTTCCTCTACTGGACTGTAAATTTCAGCAGGGCAGTGACTTTTGTCTGTTTTGTTCACTGTGGAATCCCAAGAACTTAGATCAGTGCTCTCATATCTAATGTATTCAGTCAAAATCTGTTGAATGGGACAAGTAGAACAGTAGATACTTTGCTTTAGCCTGTATGGGCAAGAACTTATGGTGATAGATGAAATGATGTTCAGTCTCAGATCCTGATCATGAGAATTATGACAATCACACCAAAACACCTTTTTATCTGCTACCTTTCCATTTGCTCTTGTGTTTCATTTACCCAAATAAGTACAGGCACGTGGTTAGTCTGTTGCTTTCATAAGTTCTAAGTAAACAAAAAAATGCTTTGCTAGAGTTGAATATATAACAGCAATGTAAAGCACAAAAATAATTTTTAAAATATAGAGGTCTATTGTATTTAAAGAATAATTATACTTATTTTAGAAAGTTGAAACAATGTTCAAATATGTCACCAATATAGCTCTTAATCTATTTCACAGTGATGGGAAGATCATTTAAATAGATAAGACATGGAAAAATGGCCTTGCGTCCATTAGCAATAATGATTTTCTTGTTATTACTATCACTTATAATCCAAAGAGTTCCAAAGAAAGCACTTGTGTGTGTCAAGACAAATACGTATTTTGTTCTCCTATTCAATTAGATGAGGAGCTTTACAGCTAAAGTCCAAAAGTATAATTTTACCTAATTTTGTCCTTAGCCCTGTATGTCAGTTATGTGACTTCCCCCACCAGGTGCCACAGTGCTCCTTGGGGATGATGCATGCCACCATCGCCAGGGGACCTAAGGATCCCACACTAGAAAACTCCACATTGGCACTGGACTAGACATAGGTCACACTTCCTCAGTAGGTACCAGGGCATCCCCATCATTGGTTGTGAGGTGACAGCACTTTTCGTGGAATCAGGTCTATACTTCTAGATAGGATGAGTCTTGAGTGCTCAGCAAGTGCCAGGAGGCCTCATGATATAGCATAGTGGAAAGATCATGACAAACTGCATTTTAATCAGAGTGGAAGGCCCAGCTCAGCCAGTTACCAGCTCTGAGCAAGTCATCAAACCTCTCTAAGACTCAGTTTCCTCACCTGTAAAGGGAGTCCATACCACACTGGTCCTTATTATGTCAGCAAAAATGAGACAATGTATATGAAAGCAGTTTCTAAAGTAAATATGTATGCTACATAATTATTCTAACCTAGCTGTTGTATTGGTATTTTATGGAAATATATCAGCAGTATAGCCCAGTGATAGGCAATACTTGTTATATTTCTATAAACTGCAATGTTTCCTGATGTCAGACAGATAAGCCATAAATGTTGGTGGAATAAATAAGTATATATGTGGTGTGATTTCAAGGGTATGAAGAAACCCTGTTATTCACGATAAATCTTTTTTCACATGCTCGCCAATACCAACAACTCTATTAGCAGAGAACATTTGTTTTAATTTAAGAGTTTTATTTCTGTAAAAAGGTTGATATTATCTCTCCCCCTATTCCCCTACTCTTTTAAAGAGCATCTAGCCTAGGTGTCAATCACAGACCAGAAAGCTTTTAGGGCCAAAGGAGCTAGAGTATGAGGAGAGAGGAAGCCATTGACAAAATGTACTGGGATGGAAAGGTGTTTGTTCCACTACTTGTATTTGAGTGAAGAACAGTTTATTGATTATTTGAAAGAATGATTCTCTGATGGTGGAATATTTGGCAGTAGAAACTGCCTGGATGGGAAGGGCATGGATATGTGAGGGCAAAAGTACCCTCTAAGTGCCCTCCCAAACTGGACTGTCAGTGGGCCCTGCCACTTGCTGACTGTGTGATCTTAGGCAACTGCTCTGAGTCTCAGTTTTCACATCTGGAAAATTGGCATGATAAGAATGCTTTCCTCATAATAGTGTTATAAGGACAAAATGAGATGATGCATGTAAAGTGCCTGGCCACTATTCTGTCTTCCATAGAAGTCAGGAACTATTAGCATCATCGTCATTCCTAACGATAACTAAAACGTGAGATAATAAATACTTTGGAAAGTACATACTTCCTTTCTAAGCATTCTATCATTATAGGTTATATCCTCTTCTGTAAATTATACTTTAAATTTTAGTTTATACATACAGTATGGAAGCAAAATGTATTTTTGTCTTAAAATATTTCTCTGATGCAAGAGAAATGAACGTGTCACTACCTAATTCTGGCTGTGAAAAGCTACCTGCCCTTGCCTGTTTGATGGTGTTATCACCCTGATCTATTTGTTTGGGCTGTCCCTAATCCTAACCGGCACACAAACAGCAGAACTAGATTTCTGGTTGGCTCCCAGACTGAGAAAGAAGCGGCAGCTGATGGGCTGCTGAAAACCCTGTGGGCCACAGCTGTCCTGAGTGGAAATAGCCTGTAACTGAAAGCTAGACCACAGCCTTCATTTAATGAAGAATTCTTGTGACAACTCTAACTTTCAGGAGTTTCTATGCTAAAACCAAGTCAGTAAAATAGATGATTCTGTTGTCACTAGGAAATGTCAGTAACATAAGCAATGACAGAAAAGAGGCAAGATTAAGAAAACCAACTTGGAAAATGCTGACATTGTACTGAATCAGTCAATTTGGATTTTAAAAAGTAAGCTTTTAGTGTTTATAGAATTAATTAGTAATAGATACATATTCTGAAGGTGGAGTTGGGGGTGCAAAGGGCATAGTGCGGCATTAGACAGCTAACCCACATTTAGCGCGTAAATCCTCATCTTCTATAACAGTGAGGTGATAGATATTGTCTAAAATTGATTAATCAGGGACACCTGGGTGGCTCAGTCAGTTAAGCGTCTGCCTTCGGCTCAGTCATAGTCCCGGGGTCCTGGGATCGAGCCCCACACTGGGCTCCCTGCTCATCAGGGAGTCTGCTCATCCCTCTCTCCTGCTCGTTTCTTTCTCTATCAAACAAATGAATAAATAAAATCTTTAAAAAAATACAATAAAATTGATTCATCAAAACTAACAGCATATACATATCATCTAAAAAGGTAAGAAGTGCTTGCCCCTGGGGAGTAGGTTGATGGTCCTTAAGAGTAGGCTAGGGATTGCTGTTTTTGCATTATAAGCCTTTAGGACTATTCGCCTTCTTTTTACTTTTTTACTTTTTGCATCTATTGCTTTAATAAGTTTTAAAGACAAACTGTAAAAAAAGTAAGTAAAATGAAAAAAATAGACCTTAATGAAATGGACTTATGACCTAGAGAGAGATGTAATATTTTGCTACCGAGTAGCAAAGTCAGAGTTAGGACAGTCTACATGAATTCAGAATCCATGGCTTCATATTTGTGTTACACCGTGATATGTAATCAAATAGATAAAATAGCATCCTTAACATATATAAGCTTGTCCTATAGGAGGCAACTAATAAATGACAGACATTGTTATTATAATTCAATATCATTTAAAATAAATAAATAAATAAATAAAAAGTAAGCATTTTTAGGGGGCAAGGGGGGTCATTTTTCACACCAGAGCCATTTACTAAGGCACCATAAAATCCATTCACAATAAACATGCCAGAACAAACTACCTTTCAAAGTTACAACTTAGTCTCTTTATAATTAAATGTAAATGGAACCAGATATTTTCTTTCTTTCTTTTTTTTTAGAGAGAGAGAGAGTACAAGCAAATAGGGGCAGGTGGAGGGGGAGGCAGAGGGAGAGGGTAAGAGAATATTAAGCAGGCCTCATGCCCAGCACACAGCATGATCTCATGACCCTGGGATCATGACCTGAGCAGAAACCAAGGGTCAGATGACCAACAGACTGAGCCACCCAGGCACCTTGGAACCAGATATTTTCTTTTCCTTAATTTACTGCCAAACAATTGTTCAAAAAAAGATTTCTTTCTCACAGACTCAATAAAAGATTGCATTTTCAAACAGATGTTTAGGTGTACCCAAAAAGTTCTACCACATTATTTTTCATAACTGCATTTTCTTAATTTTTCCTTCTTGGGTATTTTGCATATAAATGACTCTTCCATGCCAGCTCTGGGAAATGAAGTAAATAATGTAATTAGAAATAATATACAGGTGCATGGATTAGATTATTAACAGTGGTTTCTGTTGTTTGAGGAAGTTTTCTGTACCCTTGGATTTGTTTAGATTTACTACCTTTCCTTAAGAGTTCTGTGGCCTTTTATGTTCCTGAAAAAACAGAGTTCTGAAAGCTTACCAAGAATGCCATTGTGCGTTTTACTGGGGAACTTGAACTCCACCATGCTTGAGTAAAAACCAAAAACAGTAACAAAGAGAAGGACACATTCCCTAAGACCTGATGAAAGCTAGAACACTGGGAAGTTTTTGTACCAAACAGGAGGATAAATAAATACGCATATTAAGGTAGCATTTGTACACAGGATGAAGCTAAAGTGGTGGAAAAACACAGCTACTTCTCGCTTAAAGAATCAGCCCTCTCCCGTGTCCCAGATACTGTTCTTCTCACACTGCTTACTCTCACAGTCCCAAAAAACCACTGTAGCTAAATTAATTTCTCTTTTTTCCCTGAATTTGCCTATCAACATCTTTTATCCAGGGCCTTAATTAATCATCCAATGCCTTGATGTTGTGATGTCACTGTTCTTTAATTGTTCCATGGATCTACCGGGGACATTTTCCCTATGCTATTATACATTATAAATTGCTGGAGGCCAAGGATGTCTCTCACATTTCTTTTGTGTCTGTCTACTCCCCAAAGCCAAGCATAGAGTTAGGAACAGAGTAGACAGGGAATCTAGCCTGGTAGAGCAGAACCATCTTGATGCTACTGTGACTTGGTTACTGCAAATCATCTAAGATCCACAGCCATAATGTTGATAAGAAATTATTGAATGGTTCTTTTCAGTCAGCTGAGAAGTTACTCATACCATCCTTATAACCCTCCTCAGTGAATGGGATTTTACGCTACAGCTAATGGCCGATGGTCATGCGGCATGCCCGGTGTAGGTATGGCATAGAGGCACACTGCTGGAGTTGGAGTCCAGCTCCACTGCCTCCTAGCTTTGTAGCAAATGACTTCTGTGTGCATTAGTTTCCCCATCGGTAAAAACAATAATAGTTAGCAATCATTCAACACTATGTGTGAAGCCCTGTTCTAAATTCCTTCACTGTTTTAATCCCTGAAGTAGGCACTATTATTATCCCCATTTTATAGATGAAGATATTGAGACAGAGAGAGAATAAGTAACTTTCCTAGAGCTGCAAAACTAAGCAGGAACTTTGGGATTCATATTCAGGCAGGTTGAGCTTACACACTCAACTTCTAAGGTGCACTGCCTGTAATGAAATCTGTATCATATGGTCATGTAAAGGATTAAACCAATTAATACACCTAAAATATTTAATATATCTAATTTATTAAATAACAAATTTTAAAAAGTGGTTGACACAGCACTCACTCAACAAAATTCCACTGTATTATGTTTCCATTTAGGTCATAAATTAGGCTCCAAAACTCTTTTTTTGGGGGGGGGAGAGATACAGGGAGAGGAAGAGAGAGAATCTTAAGCAGGCTCTACACCCAGTGCAGAGCCTATTGCAGGGCTTGATCCATGACCCTGAGACCATAACCTGAACCAAAACCAAGAATTGGACACTTAACCGACTGAGCTGCCCAGGCACCCCAAGGCTCCAAAACTCTCACATGAATTTGGACAAAAATTATTCATATAATAACTTAATATGTGCCAACACAATCTCTGCCCAGAGGGAAGCTTACACCCTAATGAGAACTGAATACCTATGTAAAAAAAAATTAAGCAAACCAATGTTAAAAGCGACACTAAATGATAGGAAGAGCCCAGGAGAGCTGCAGGTAGCAAGCTGCCCTACTATAGAAAGTCTTATCTGATAGGGGTCTACACAACTTCTTTTAACAGGTATCTAACACGACTCCGATGTAAATTACTCATAAACTACACTTTAAACATATTCATTATATAGGCTGTGCTTGAACAAGTACCACATTAGGGTATGAGACTGTACTTCTATAAGTACAGAGGTGCTGAGAAGTGGAGTAAAAACACATGGAGAGAGATGGGCCTAAAATGGGGCTGGAGCTTAGGGAACACTTCTCAGAGGAGGGGGACTTAGTATTCCAAGATGAGGATATCAATAATTTACTCAGAAACTCATCCTCCAGCTCAGTTAAAAGAAGAATGACACAAATCAGAAAAACTAACAGTATTAATATTTTATCAGTTCCACAATGTTCTCTAAGGAGCCCAAATGTTCTGTACATTAATAATTGAGTCTCCTTAAAACCTTCAGACCATTGTGAGCAAGAAGAGCAGGGTATGTGAATACCATTTAAATAATCATTATTCCATTTTTTTTTTTTGCCCACAGTCCTTTTATGCATGTTTCTTTTGTTACTACAAAGAGATGAATGGTTCCTGAAGAAATATAACGGATACATGTACTCATTCTTTCCTTGCTTAATTTATTCATTCTATAAATATTTATTGAATATATAATTCAAGCACAGTACTAGGCCCGAGGGACAGAAATATGATCAAAGTCTGATGAAGAAGACAAAAATGAAACATATAAGGGTTTTCCATGAAAGAGACCAAGGTAGAGATAGATAGGCTACAAATTACAGAAGGGATTCAGAGGAGGACATGGTCAATAGCATAAATGGGGAGCACTCCAGAAAGCTTTCAGAAAGCAACAATAATCTCCTCATAGTCAAATCTAATGGCAAATTCCTCAAACATGCTGCTGCTTCTAAGCCCTATTCAATACTTCTGTCTTGAAATTTCTTTTTCCCCTAACTTTTGTGATATGACCCTGAATATTTTTGCCTCTGACTTTCCATGGCCCCTTTTCCCAATTCCATTGACAGCACCTCTGTTCAAGCACTTCGATGTGGTTGTTTAATGGTCGTTGTTTCTTTTGATTTGAGCCAGAGCCTCTTATTCCTCATTGTGCCTCAGAATTACTGCAAAAAACCTCAAAAACATACAGGTGTCCCAGCCTTGCTTTGATTCTTCAGTTTTGGTACCTAAATATATGAGTCCTATGTTTTCTTTTTAAGCTCCTAGGTGATTCTAGCCAGGTTTAGAACCAGCTAATGAGCCCTTCCTTCCTCTTACTGTTCCATATGGAGATTGTTCATTTTTATCACTCTCTCTCAATGGCTTCCCGAACTGCCTAGAGTTCTGGGCCTGGAAACAGTCATCAGGGTGAGAACAACTGGAATAGGAGGTGGCCATCCCAGTCTTCTCCATCCAAGATACCCTAAGATCAAATCCACCATGACCATTCAGAATCTCAAAACTGCCTCATACTCCTCTTGTCTTTGGTCACTTGTGTAAGACCCTCTGAATATTTCCTACCTCTTTGTAATCTTCCTCTTACTGTGCCCCTGTTTCCAAACTTCACGATTATATCGCATGAAATTCAGATACATAGTAAACAAACTCTTCACTAATTCTCACACTCCACTTCTTAAGTGAAAGTCGTCCATTTCTCCTAACCCTGGTCTCTCCCATCCTAACAAAAACCTTCCAGTCAGCATCACCTTCTTGCTTCAGTCAAATTATTGGAAAAATGGCCTATTCTTGCTATATCTGATTCTTTGCTTCACATTTGTTCATTAAACAACTGCAACTTGGTGTCCAGCATCACTATTCCCTGAAACTACTCTAGCAAATGATATCACTAACTTCTAATCTGTCAAATATAAAGAACATTTCAATTCAAAATGGCACCACTTTGGCAATTATGAAATAATATCAGTGGGATTTTTCTTATCCTACAATCTTTAAGATTTGGAATTATCACTGACTTTTCCCTTACTCTTTATGTAAAATAATTTATCTGATTCTATATTTTATAATTTATGAATTCATCAAAGTATATTTCTACTGTACATAATATATGATGCTATTACAACACAAATTTTCAAGTTTAATTCTCTTTACTTTAACACTCAGAACTCTATTCTAAGTTCCAATGTCTATTAAAAGCCTCCATATACATCTTTTAACTCCAGTGATTTTCCATCCGAGTCCACTCTGCATAATGTTATAAAGGTAACCTTTTTCAAACTGAATTTTTATCAAATCTTTCCCCTGCTCTAGGAATCCTTGCTTGGCCACAATCAAATCTAACTGTGCAGCCCACATGTATTGCCTTCCAGCCCAATCTTCATCCACCATACCAGTTAAGCCTCATCTCTTGACATTTCCTGGCAGGAATGTCAGGAAGATACCATGCGTATCTTTCTTTTACTTGTCTCAACAGTTTTGTTAATACCTTTCTCTGATCTGAATGTCATTTTGACTCCCAATTCTTACCCGTCACTTCCTTCGAGATCCAAATAAATATTCTCTTCTAGTGGGCTGATGGAACTCTTGCATGAGTCATCTATCAGCACTTTGTATAAAGTTTTCCATATATTATCTTTCAATGGCTATATTTTTAATATTAATCCTACCTCTTTAAATAAATTGGAGTGGCAGCGACATATGGTGTCATAAACCATTGTGGGACTTGGGCAAAAGCCACTATTGAATTTGTTTTATCATCTGTTAAATGTGAATATGTCCTACCTCAGAAAGTTGATGTGAGCATTAAATACTTAATGTATTTATTATGATGGCTGACACATAGAATATGATCATTAAATAGTGACCAATATGGCATCTGTAACCTTTCCAAGAGGTAAGAATTTTTCTTCATTTTGTGACATTTCACACCCACAACCCTTTGTGCACCCAATTCTGAGGTATATACACAAAGGAAGTCCTATAGCTATATATTGGGTTACTAAGTTAATGATAAAAGTTCTAGTAACTGTGGGAACATTCCATTTGCAAGTTTAGCTAGTCTTTTGTAGTATAACCTGATCAATTAATAGAAATCTGTCATGATGACAATGAGTTGGTCAGGATGGAAATTTCAGGATTGAAAATGTCGTTTAGTATTCCTACGTTAATTAATCTTTTCTGCAAGCCCGTTTTAAGTCTCAGGTAATACAGAAAGCTTTTTTGTCCTGGGAAGAAAAAAAAAATCCAGAATGTATAACTCTTTGTCTTCCTATTCTTGATTAATTATTTAACACTTTTTCCAGGTGGGTGGCTTAGTTCTGGAATGTAGGCTTTACCAAAGACTTCAATCTTAACCTCATTTATGTAAGTAACAATATACAGACCATGATTCTTTCTTTTTCAAGCCCAAAACATTAACTGACAGTAAAAGTTTGTAGATCACTTGGTTATTAAAGATCAGGGATAGGGGTGCTTGGGTGGCTCAGTTTGTTAAGTGTCTGCCTTCAGCTCAGGTAATGATCCCAGGGTCCTGGGATCGAGCCCCACATCAGGTTCTCTGCTCAGCAGGGAGCCTACTTCTCCCTCTCCTTCTGCCTGCTGCTCTGCCTACTTGTGTTCTCTGTCTGTCTTTCAAATAAATAAATAAATCTTAAGAAAAAAAAAAAGATCAGGGATAGTCCTGATGAACACAGATGCAAAAAAGTCTCAACAAAATATTAGCAAACTGAATTCAATAATACATTTAATGGATCATACACCATGATCAAGTGGAATCTATTCTGGGGATACAAGGCTGGTTCAACACCCACAAATCAGTCATGAAATAGGTTCATGGAAAGATGATCAATATCGTTAATCATCAGGGAAATGCAAAACAAAACCAATGAGATACCATGAGATACCACCTCACACCTGTTAGAATGGCTATTATTAAAGACAAGAAATAAAAAGAATTGACACAGATGTGGAAAAAAGGGAACCCTGGTGTGCTCTTGGTGAGCATTTAAACTGGTATAGCCACTATGGAAAAGTATGGAGGTTCCTCAAAAATTTGAAATAGAACTACCAGGGGTGCCTGGATGGTTCAGTCAGTTAAGCGTCTGACTCGGTTTCAGCTCAGGTCATGATCTCAGGATCATGACCTCAGGGTTGTGAGACTGACCCTCAAGTTGGGTTCCATGCTCAGCATGGAGTCTGCTTGTCCTTCTCCCTCCCCCTCTGCCCTTCCCCCTCGATCCCTCCCCCAGCTCACATGCACGCTCTCTCTCAAATAAATAAATAAAATCCTTAAAAATAAATAAAATAAAATAGAACTATCATATGATCCAGCAATTTCATTTCTCTAAAGTCTAAAAAGGCCATCATCTACAAACATAAAGAAAAGCTAGCCACAAGTGAAATATTTATAATGAATCAAGCAGTACAAAGAAAAATTCTTAAGTCCAAGTTTTACAAATATGCTAATGGAAGCACATTTCTGCTTTGTGCTATATATTCATCACTCAAATACAAAACATACAATCTTTAATGATTTGCTAACCAACATTTAGCAAAATTAACCAAGGCATAGTAACAGAATCCTTTTGGCTAATTTTAGAATCTGGATTGCATTTGGTCTCCCACATTATTATCACCATTAAGCAACATAATCCATAAGAAGTCCACTGAGCAATATTTGAGCAATGAAAAAACAATGAACAGCAAATTAATTACATATAAAATTATTAATGAAATATGCAGTAATGCTTCCAGAACTCACAACCAAACATTTCACAGTTTAATTATTGCCTTCTACTGTCAGCCTTTCAAACTAGATTAATACAAGGTTTTCTTTTCATTGTTTCAAAATGCCTATGTAATTCATTTGTTTGAAAAAAATTACTTTCTCAAGTAAAATCACTTGCAATAGTTATCAGATATATGCACAAGTACATTTACACACAATATATTTTTTAAAATGTTACACTAGGAAAAATATTTCTACTCACTCCTATGACATTGTCTAATAATTGCTTTATTAATTGCTTTTAAAAATTTGCTACTGGAAATAAATTGGGCTGGTTTTCTTTCATTTCTTGTCCCTGAAAGAAATCTCATCCTATAATTTTCCTTTTCAGGCCCATATGTATTGGTTTGCTTATAAGCAGACGTCTCCTGAGCTAAAAAAGTAAAATATTTTGGTTTCCAGAAGGTTTATTCTTCTTTATTCTCTAAATCCACCTTGTACAATATGATATCCACTAGCTATTTGAAATGTGGCTCCTTCAAATTTTGATGTGTATGAAGCACATACTGGGTTTTGAAGACTTAATACAAAAAAATTAAAATAGCTCATTAATAATTTTTATAATATTACATGTTATTTGATAATACTTTTGATATATTGGGGTTAATTAAGCATATTATTAAATTAATTTCATTTGTTTCTTTTTACTTGGCTTATTGGGTGAGTTTTGGCAATTTATGGTCTTCAAATAATTGGTTCGTTTCATCTAAGTTTTAGTTGAATTTATATACATAGAGTTGTTCATAGTATTCCCATTTTATACTTTCAATGTCTGTGGGGTTTACAGTGACACCTCATCCCCCACCCCCAACACTGGTCATTTTGTTTTCTCTCTTTTTTCCTTTCTCAGTCAGGCTAGAGGCTTATCGATTTCATTGACCTTTTCAAAGGGCCATTCATTTCCCTATTGTTTTCCTGTTGACAATTTCATTGATTTCTGCTCTTTATTTTTTCCTTCATTCTGCTTGCTTTGGTTTTAATTTGCTCTTATTTTTCTAATTTTATAAAGTGGAAACTTAGATTGTTGATTCGAGACATCCTTTTCTATTATAAGTATTTTATGCTCTAAAATTTATATGTGGCAATTAGAAAATTTAAAATTACATATGTTGACTTCCATATGTTGTTTGTATTATGTATTTGTATTTATTGCTCCTCTAATAAGTGTAACACACTAGCAAAGTGGGTTTTTTCCCCACTACATTAATAAAAGTTTAATAGCCTATGGGATTACTGAGCCAAAGAATCTCAGGCTCTCAGAAAACAGTGAGCAATAGCTTTGGGTGGTTTAGGTTTCTCTGAATTCAATTATGTAAAAACCTGGGATATGTTTTGAGTTGAAAATTAAAATCTAGGAAAGTGTCCTATGAAACTGAATCTGAGAGCTTGTGGTTCTTCAGTGTTCTTTGTCTACTGACAGATTAATTGAGCTTTTTAAAAAGAAAATCAGAAAACCATCTATATAAATATGAGTTATAGAGTTGAAAGATGAGATTGCTTCTTCTAATTTCACTGGCTTGACTCAGGGCCTGAAATTTGTACCATGAAAGTCCCCTTCCTAGTCCTCTGGCCCGAAATCTGGAGCTTTGGTTTACTCACTCTGCCAAGGATTTCCCATCATTGTGTCTGCAGGACCAAACAGTGGGGAGAAGAGAGGGAGGGAAAAAACAATGCAAATTCACTGCAAGCTCTGACCATAATTCCTCTGGTCAAAGAGGGGTTTCCCCTTCTCAGAGGTTTAGGCACCTGCTTGGTTGCCTCCACCTTCTCCATCACAGCCGCCTCTAGGGGAGTGCCTGGGCAGGGAAAGAGAGAATAGAAAAGCAAAAAGCAAAAACAAAAGCTGGGTATTTCCTCCCTTTCTGTCTGACCCATGGAAGCCCTCTTTCTACTGCTTAGATGTGAAAGAGAAGACTCTTCTGGAGCTTTTTCCGTCTACCTCTGGGCATACTTCAGGGTGTCAACTTGTGTTTGAATCTAAGCTGGGCAACACTGGAGGGAGAAAACAACAACACTGCTGTTTGGTGGTTTGGGGATTCTGATCTCTTTCCCTAATCTACCTGCTACCCCTTACTTTGCAGCATCCTCTGTATACACACATTCTGCCAGGGTTTATAGCTGCCTTTAATGGAGATAGGGTGATGTGTGTTTATTCCATCTTGCCTGGAACTGGAACCAGTATTCCATTTTCAGACAATTTTTTAAGACAAAAATTCTAATCTAACTTAAGTCCCTGAACCTCAAATATGTGGTAGGAAGGTGATAGAGGATACAGATGATTTGGAAGACTGGGCTAACCAAAGAATCAGAAGTTTGCCTTATTCTCCTGAAGACTAATAGCTTAATGAACTTGTCATAAGAATGATATAGCCATGCCATTTGAAAAACTCTTGAGTTTTACATATTTATACATTATATCTAGGACAAAAATCTGTATTTAGAAAAGATACATTCTTGGTTAATTACAATATATACTTGGATCTTTTCTAGAGAAGAACAATCTGTTGTCATCTAGACAGAAGAGCGCAAGAGGGACATTTCTATCCTAACATTTAAGCTAACTCAGCAGTACTAAAGATTGAGAGTAGGGGTGAGTGAGTCCTGTGCTACCATTTTTATCTGTTATCCCTCATTGGTATTTCTTAAGCCATCTGAGTTTTGTCCTGTCAGTCCCAATCTCTAAGACCAAGACCCTTTTTGTGAAAACTAATAAGGACTATGAGTTCTAAATTCAATGAAAAATTTTGTTGTAGATTTATATTTTAAAGAAGTACTGATTTCTAAATAATAGCTTGGAGACTACAGATCTTAAAAAATGCTATTTATAATCCTGACTTTTGACCCAGATTTCAAATAGGAATGTATTTAGTGACAAATAACATGAAGCCCAACCAACATTGGGGTTAAACATCTAAGAGTTTACCTATGTCACAACAAGAAGCCTGGGACTCAGCATGTTCTACAGTATGAAAGAAGCATAAATGGTCAATTTATAAACATATTCCCCTATTGTTGGACATTGTTTTGTTTCCAATTAAATTATTTCATTAAAAACATGTGGAAAGATGCTCAATATCATAGCAAAAGGACTTTCGTATCTGTATCCTTTCTAGTGCTCTCATTTCCAAGGAGAGATTCAAGAAATGAGGTTGCTGAGTCACAGATGTAAGCATTTTACATTTTAATGCTTGCTAGTTTCCAAAATGATTGTGTCAGTCCAAATTCTCACCAACAATATGGTAGAATGTCCCTTTGCTTGAATTGTCATTGGATATTATAAATATATTGAATTTTTAATGGTGCATTAGGCAAATCATGGTTTATTTTTTATTATTATTTAGTTTTGCTTCTCGGGCTATTACTGATGTTGAGCATCCCTTCTATATGTTTATTGGTGGTTTGCCTCTCTTCTGTGAATCATGTGTTTTTTACTGATTTTATTGGTTTTTTTGTTTTTCTTATCAATATGCAGGGTTGTAACTCTTTAACTTTCATATAAACTGCAAATATATTTCTCCCAGTCCATTGTTAGTCCTTTAAATTTGGTCTATGGTATCTGGAAAACTCATATTCATCTCCACGATGAATATCACTTTCTCTGTCAAGCTTCTCCTGAATTCCTTGGCCGTTAGTCATTCTTTCCACACTATACACATAATATTTTTTGCATATCTCTGTGTGCTGAATTATAACTATAAACCTTTTCCTCCTGTCCAAAAAATTATACCAAAATGAAAGTCAGACTAACATTATAATAGATATATTTTAGAACCTGCTTTCAACTTTCTAAAAGTAAATCATTCACAAACTTCAGAATTTACTTTTTGCTTATCATTAGTACAATCACATCATCTTTCATTTTAGAGAACGTTAGTTCCACTTCTCAACTGTCTCCCCATGAAAACTCTTGTTTTCTTCTTTCTGTACCTTTTGTTCAAGAGTGCTGACTTCAAAATACCCAGAGGATGCCACTCCTGCCGTCACCCTCTCTTCTAGTTATCTATTGCTGTGTGACAAACCACTGCAAATTTTAGTGGCCAAAAATACTTATTTACTTTGCTCACAACTGTCAACTTGGACAGGGCTCAGTGCAGAAGATTTGTCTCTGCTCCACACAGTTCAGCTGGGAAGCTTAACCAAGCATGGAGAATCTACTTCCAAGATGGCTCAGATGGCTTACTCACATAAGTCGCAAGTTGGTGGGCTGTTACCCAAGATCTCAGCCAGAGCTGTTGCTGGAAGCCTCAGTTCTTCTCCACATGGGCCTCGACACTGCTACTTAACTTCCTCACAAGCTGATGGGTTCCAAGAGTGACTATTTGAAATTACAGAAAGTAAAAGCAGCCAGTCTTCTGACACTGGGTCTGGAAACTGGTGCAGCATTATCTGTGCTGTAACATTTGGGGCAAAGCAGTCGGACAGTCTGTCCAGTTTTAAGAGAAAGGACACAGACCCCACTTCTCAATGGGAGGAGTGTCAAAGAATTTATGACCACCTTTAATTTACCATAATCTTCCTGCATACTGGGTTCTTCTAAAGTTGTCAAAAAGTTGTCAGTATTTGCTATACCAAGTCATGCTCTATTCCCTACAGAAATATGGAAGATGCCTCTCTTTCTTGTCAATTCTTTGTCACTTGGTGTCTCAGCCTAAAGCAATATGGTGAGTGCCTTGTATTTCCCACAGGCCCTTGAGCTTCTGCCATGGAGTCAAGTCCAACCTTAACTACTGAGCCAAAACCAGGGATAATATAGTGTCCTCCCCCAATTTGTTACTCTACAGTCTCTGTGCCTACAAAATGTTCCACTTACAGAATTCCTTCCCCTCTAATAAATCAACTCCCATCAATGCTTCGTTAAGTATAATGACACTCTGAACTGCTACTTAACCTGAACTACTAACAAATTATTTGTGATATTTACAATATTAATGTGCCTTAACTCCATGTCTGAGAAGCTATTGTCATAGACTCTTTCTTAAACCAACTTCTCTTATATAAATAATATTTTATCAGATTGTCCATGGCACTCTCCAATCTAAAGAATTTGAATTTTATTTAATTCTACACCTCCATACTACTCACTGGAGCTGAACATCTCAGAAAAGAAATACCCCGTAGACTAGAAAAGGGCCAAGTGAGGTTGGGAAAGTCACTAGGAAGTTTTACTGTTTCATAATTTTAAGACTACTTTTTTTTTTAATGGAAAAAGTTCTCCATATTCAAAAGTATAAAAGAAAAATTAAACTGCCTACTAGCTCATATTCCCCTAGGAATAGCTATCACTATTTCACCAATTTTCTTCAAAATAATCAGTGAAAAATATGACAGGTCCTTTATATGTGTAGAACATTAAGACACAGATTCCTTTGAGCCACAGAGAAAAAGAAATCTCGTGTGCTGTGGTGGGAATGCAAACTGGTGCAGCCATTGGGGAAGGCAGTATGGAGTTTCCTCAAAAAGTTAAAAACAGAACTACCTTAAGATCCAATAATCATACAACTGGGTATTTACCCAAAGAATACAAAAACACTAATTCAAAGGGATATATGCACCCCTATGCTTACATAGCCAATTATGGGAGTGCCTGGGTGATTCAGTCTGTTAAGTGTCCGACTCTTGATCTCAGTTCAGGTCTTGTCTTGGGGTCATGAGTTCAAGCCCCACGTTGCACTCCACAATGGGTGTGGAGCCTACTTTAAAAAATTAATAAGTTAAAAAAATAGCCAAATTATGAAAAGAGCCCAAATGTCCATCAACTGATGAATGGATAGAGAAGATGTGGTATATATATACAATGGAATATTATTCAGCCATTAAAAGAATGAAATCTTGCCACTTGCAACAACATGGATGGGGCTAGAGAGTATAGTGCTAAGTGAAATAAGCCAATCAGAGAAAGACAAATGCCATATGATTTTACTCATATGTGGAATTTAAGAAACAAAACAATTGAACAAAGGAAAAAAAAAAAAGACAAACCAAAACCAGACTCTCACCTATAGAGAACAAACAGATGGTAACCAGGGGGAAAGGTTGGTAGGGGGATGGGTGAAATGGGGATTGGGTAATATATGGAATTGCTGAATCACTATATTGTATACCAGAAACTAATATAACACTGTATGTTAACTATACTAGAATTAAATTTTTAAAAAAATTTTAATATTGGAATTTGGAAGGTACAAAATAATTTTACCCCTCTCCCCTCAAGATTACAAATCAATTGAAAAATTGACATCAAGGTCAGATCTGAATCAAAATATCTGCTCTCATTACCGTAAAACTGGACCAGAGGATGGGCTGATTTGGTTTTCTATTTTTCTTCTTAAAAATCTAGTCATCGGGACCTGCCTGTTAAGAGAATTGGGTCTGAGGCACAGACACACATTCAGCTGCAATAGAGGGTGAGACTGTGGCCTGCCTCTGCCAGGCAGGGATTTCCAACCAGGTTAGCAGCAGCAGAGTGAGTAAAGAACATGTAGCCCATGGGTAGACAGGGTCTGCAGTGGGAGACCTTGAGGTTGGCTTCCCCATGGCAGCCACTTCTTTCCCTAGTCTCACCAGTCAGGAACATAGCCTCCCTCATTCCTGTAGGGAAGCAGGAGAGATAGGTGAAAGCATCTGAGAGAGTAGCATTTCTGAGAGAGTAGGATTTTCTAACTTTTGGGTCTATAGGAAAATAGAGAAAGAGAGAAAATGGATTTCCTATATGAAGTAAACATTCAGGGTAAAACACTGCTATGATGCAGATAATGTAATATAGGTTAGTCCTCTTCCAATACTGTCTTAAAGGGTTCCATCACATTCTCAACATACATGCTATAAAATTTTCTCTTGGGTGTAAATATATAATTAAGTCACACAGATTTACTTTATTCTTCATTCTTAAAGGACCTTATCAGGAAAGTGAAAAGACAACCCACAGAATGGGAGAAAATGTTGGCAAACCCTACATCTGATAAGGGATTAATATCCAGAATATATAAAGAACTCCTACAACTCAACAACAAAAAACAAACAACCTGATTAAAAAGTGGGCAAAAGACTTGAACAGGCATTTCTCCAAAGAAGATACACAGTTGTCTAAACACATGAAAAGGGGGTTAACATCATTAGTCATTAGGGAAATATAAATCAAAACCACCATAAGATACCACTTCACACACAGTAGGATGGCTATAATCAAAAACACAGAAAATAGCAAGTTTGGGCAAAGATGTAGAGAACTTGGAACACATGTATGTTGCTGGTAGGAATGTAATATGATGCAGCTGCTGTGAAAACCTTTCGGGGTTTCTTCAAAAAGCTAAACACATCCAAAATAACTGAAAATAGATACTCCAATACTTGTATGCCAATGTTCATTATAGAATTATTCATAATAGTTGAAAACCGGAAACAACCCAAGTGTCCATCGAAGTCTGAATGGATAAAAAAAATATGGTATATCCATACAATAAAGTATTAGTCATTCATAAAAAGGAATGAAGTTCTGATACATGCTACAACATGGATAAACCTTGAAAACATTATATGCTAAGTGAAATAAAGCCCACCATAAAGGAAGAATATATGAGTGAGTCCATTTATATGGGGCACCTAAAATGGACAAAATTGTAGAGGCAGAAAGTAGATTTGAGGTTACCAGAGAAGGCAGGAATCAGAGTCATTGCTTAATAGATGCAGAGTTTATACTTGAGGTGAAGAAATAGTGGTGATGGCTGCACAACACGGTGAGTGTAATTAATGTCATATAAATGTATATTTAAAAATGGTTGAAATTGCAAATTTTATGTTGTATCTATTTTACCTCAATAAAAAAATTTTAAATACTACATTCTTAGTTAATACTCAAGCTTAGAGTAGAAAATCATGCCATTCCTTACATAAGGCAAGTTTTAATAAGACTTTTAGCTTTACTACTAATATATTTTGACTATTTCTCATGCATTCATTTCTAGCTAAGCTAATGGAAATAGGACAAAGATTAGTATTCCCTGGGTCAGAAATTTAGTCAGAATCAGGGAACCAATAGATTTATAAGTCAAATCAGAGGTGAAAATTAGTATTCTATACTCAAAAGGGTTATTCTTCACTGAATGCTAATATTGCATATGTACAAATATAGGAGCCAGTGACCGGAAGTTTGTTTGGTTTATGTAAATCCTTTGGACAATTGCAATGTACTTAGTTACAAGACAGATGCTAAGGAAAAATTCTCAGCAACATCCTTAATGTCCTTCCAATTCTTCTTTCCTCCTAGAACCACTTAGAAATGTAATGTCAAGAGCAGCCATAGGCAAATCTTTACCTGACTGAAATCTCCCTCCCCTTTCCCAAATGTCTTCTTTCTTGTTAGAAATAATTTGAGTATGGTTTGAGAATCTAGATGCCTTTTGGGAGTTAATGTTTTTTCCACATGATTATGTTTTCACCACTGAAAATAGGGAAATATTTTTTCTCTGGACATTCCACTGGAATTAAGTACTATACTGCTGAACGGAAAATAGTATCTTCAGGGTATAGACATTACCAACATTAGAAAAACTCATAAAAATTCCGTATTTCCAGAAATTTCCCTTTTAGTCTAAATTACTGGGTTTGAGATAATTTTCAATGGAGACAGAACATTGTTTTTCTAGCAAATTAAATATACAAATTCCTCTGATATATTATTAACAGAATATTTATGCTACTTTTTCTTTTAAAAGCAGCAGGTATATACATATATCATTGCATTTCCCCCCAAATTTCCTTTTTTAGGTGTTTGAGGCTAACTGCTTTTATCATAATTTTTCAAATGAAGAACCTGAGACCAGAGAGGCTAACTGCTATGCCCAAATTAGAGTAGACTCAGCACTGAACCCTACACCCTCTCAACACCCCTTACACAGCATTCTTCTTTATAATTAGAACAAATTGCAGGGCGCTGTGCATAGGAAAAGAACTGGAATGAACATTAAATATTAAACATTATGGGCTTATTGAACTACTAATGTTCTTATAATTCAAAAAGCTCATATTAAAACTAACTTGGATCCAACAATTTTGTGCTACAGGTTAAGTTGTGCCTACACTGATAACATAATAGTTAATAAATTGGTTAAATTCATGATGTATACATCTGCAATATGGAATTTACCTTTTTATTATTTTATTCATTTTTAAATCGTTTTTTTAAAGATTTTATGTATTTATTACTTGACAGAGAGAGTGAGAGAGAACAGCAGCAGGAATGGGAGAAGCAGGGAACCCTCCGTCCTCGGGCTGGATCTCAGCACCCTGGGATCATGACCTGAGCCGAAGGCAGCCACTTAACTGACTGAACCACCCAGGTGCCTTACCTTTTCATTATTTTAAAAAGTCTTGTCAGCAAATCTGGAACAGACTTCAGACTCCTTGATTTCTTTTTTTAAATCAGTAACATTGGAGGATGATGCTACTAAAAATTTCTTTGGGGGGTGGGTGGCTAAGTTGATACTGATAGGTGGGGTCAAGGAGGGTTTGGGAGATGGACATAAAGAGGTCATGGCGAGAGGCCTACGTGAAGCCAGAAGTCCTTTTTACCTGAGACCTCATATTCTTAGATCCACTCACAGAGAGGGAGAATGTCCCCATGATCCTATGGCACGTTATGGTAAGATCCACAAAAGATATGAAACATTGATCTATCTTCTCCCTTCATTTTACAGTTAAAAGGCCTGAAGTCCAGAAGGCTAGTCCATAGCCAGAAGACTGGCATAAAAAGGACAACAGGACTTTAGAATCTCGAACTATAAGCACCTTCTGAGGATGGATCCTGTTAAATGGGAAGCCCCCGTGCCGTCCACCCACCCCAGCACCTGGATTGATTTAAGTATGAAAATATAAGCATAGTTGCTATGGAGCTGAACTGCTTTGCCTAAGACAGCATTTCCCCTGGAGTTGTGCAACCCTGGACACGAATAGGGTTGGGAGAAAAGAGAGGGAGCCTGAAAGGCCCAGACTTCCGGGAGCTGCTCCACCACTCACATTTCATTAGTAGACCTGCAAATGCTGGCTGGGCATGAAGTGTTAGTGGAAACAGGGGAAGGGATGTAGTTTCAAGTCCAAGTTAACTTCAGCACAAACACTTGGCAGGTATATAAGGAGCTGGGGACACAGGAGACCATGAGAATGTAAACCTCAGGGGATGAGCAGTAATTCTGAGGAAGTATTGGGTTTCCACAATTCATGGAATTCAGTTTCATTTGTGTAGCAGCTACAGCCGGACTTTGAATTTTTAGCTGAATTACACTAGTTAGTGGTATAATTAGTGCTAAAACACAGGTCTTTTGATTCCTGGTTCAATGCTCTTTCACATCATAATGTGTTCTTTTCGTATATACAAAGGACTTCCTGGTGGCCCAGGATTTCTACTTTGAAAGACAGCCCAGAGCCCAGAACAAGGAGCTGCGTACACAGGAGAATAAATTCTAGATTCTAATGGCTCCCTGCTTCAGTACTAATTCTTTGTCAATTTTTCAGTCTGATATATCCAATTACTTATACTACTGTCCAATCAGAAAACCACTGTCTGTATAGATCAGATGCAGTTTAGATCTGCTTCTAAATCTAGGAAGCAAATATAAAATCCAGCCTAGATGTTCAAAGAAGCCAGAAATACTAAAGCACTAAAAACACAGAGTCATTGCCAGCTGCCTAATCAAACCTCTTTGATCTTAGTGAAGACATTCATTTACCTACAAGGGTTCTTAACTCACAGGGCTTAGAAGGGGACGCCACTTAGGGTTTAAAGTGACTCTGCCTGTCACTGTTTTGAAATTTTTAATAATTTGATATCTAGGTTTGTGTTTTGTAAGTAAAGTCCAATGGGACAACAGAGGAAGTGCTGGGGGATTGGTGCCTTACGTCACATGGGATCCTGTCTCCCAGAGAGTCTCTGCTATCCTGTCTGCTCCCCCAACCTTGTTCAATGACCTCTTCCATCTGACCTAGTGGGGTCAGGGCACAGCTAGGGAAAGATTGGGGTCAGGCTCACACCCTGTGCACTGAGCCATGGCTGGGGCCCAGAGCCTGTGAGGGTGTGCACTTGGACAGCATGTATCCCATGCCTGAAGGAGCTAGACCTTAAATAGCAGATAAAATACAATGTGACAGGTCAAGAAAAAGCTTTTTCTTCCTTTTTGAACAGGAAGCTCACCTTTTTATTTTGCACTAAGCCCCACAAATTATGTAGCTGGCCCTGACTTGATACCTTATCTGGCAATCCCAAGCTAATGTTATTTTTAGATTCTGAACTAAATAACCACACATATATGGAATAATAACTCTGATTTTACTAAAATTATTATTTGGTTTCAAGAACTCTTAATATTAAATACAAAATCAGATATTTTCAACAGTTCAACAGAGGGAAAATAAGCTTCTATATTATTCTTGCCAGCAGGTATCATTAACAACAGAAAGTTTGGATCTGTTGTTGTGACTTGACAGTATAATGGATGAAATGGAAAAATGATGGAATTTTTTTTTTCACTGAGGCAGCCGGGAAAAAAAATTAGTTATTTCTCCACAGTGAAAATATTATCACTCCATATTTTCTATCACATTAGAGAAAGTTTTTAAAAAATCTTGTTACTTCTCTCCAATGCTGGTATTTGCTCATAAATAACTATATTTTCCATTATCTATATGGCACTATATTACAATGGCAATAGGCCAGTGATGTCAGAGAAATCAAGAGGAAGTATAAGAAATAGCTTTTTATTATTATTTTTTTAATTTTGCATCTGCTTCACATTTAAATATCTTACCTTGAGCTTGGCCAAAAGAAGTTCATGATCATGAAGAAGTTTTTTGGTCTCATCTTGACTGCTACCAATTTCTAGAAGATTGGGCTGTGATTCAGCCAATTGAAGTTGCACCCATTTGCCACACTATAGATAAAAATGAAAGAAAATGCATTTTTAGTTCCTCTTGTTTCTTCCCCTTTACCCTTCTCCTTTTCTTCTTCCTTTTTTCTTTTCTTTTCTTTTTTTTCTTTTCTCTTCTCTCCTTCTTTTTCCTTCTGTTTCAATTATACTGTGAACACTTTATTATTTCCACAGAGATAGGTTTTACTTATATTGAAATATAACAGGTTTAATATACATCCATTCCCTCTCTTTTTATTTTTTTTTCATTCTTCAGGTAAATTCTTTTCTCCTAGCATACTGTATTTAAATTAAAAATTCTCAAATGGGGGCTCCTGGGTGGCGCAGTCGTTAAGCGTCTGCCTGCAGCTCAGGGCGTGATCCCAGTGTTCTGGGATCGAGCCCCACATCAGGCTCCTCCGCTGGGAGCCTGCTTCTTTCTCTCCCACTCCCCCTGCTTGTGTTCCCTCTCTCCCTGGCTGTCTCTATCAAATAAATAAATAAAATCTTAAAAAAAAATTCTCAAACGAAGAACACACTGAATATTGAATATTACAAAATTACAGAACATGTTACACAATTGTACATTCTCTCTCTCACAAAACTTAATTCCATAAAAATAGTGAAATTGCACCTGGGCAAATAGGATGCAAACTTCACCAAAGGGGAAAGGTCTCATAAATGCCATTTAGGCTGATGAGTGTCTTTACACTGATCTTGCTTGTTCAACTGAGAAGAATAAACAGCAAATGAAGCAACAGATTTTTATCTCATAGTAAAGTAAAAACAACATTTTCCAAATTTTGTTGTTGAGTAATCAATAAAGTATGTATGAAAATGTCAATAAAATTAGATGCATGTGACGACAGCCGTATGAATGTAGCCAATTTGTTTTCCACATGTAAGACACTTTCACTGCCCCAATATATAATTCGCCATTGCATTTCCTGAGGAATTGCTTTTCTAAGAAACAACAACTGATTAAGCAAGAGGAACTGCTAATAGGCACATGAACATGGATAAGCAAATTGCTGAAGAGAAATGAAAAAAATGTGTGGCTAGTCCAGATCATGAGTGCCCTAAGACCGTTTGGAAACAAACCCACATGGATCAGACACAGAAACTTCGATTCCTTCTATTCCTTTCTACTCTGAATAGCTTGAGGTTTATTTTATTTGGGACAGAGATAAGTTAAAGAAGCTGTGGAGGGTAATCAGAGGGAACATTCTTAGAAACACAGTCGAGTTAAAATACGTATTTTCAGCATAATTTTAGGGTTTTTTTTCCCCTGCACTGTCAATTGACCTCTGATTCTCCTATAATTTATTCCATACACATTATTCCTTTCCTTGCTCCAAGAAATGTTTCCTATTTGAGGGAAAGAAAAGTTAACTTTTTAGTTTGTTGCTGTTGTTGTTAAAGATTTTTATTTATTTATTTGACAGAGAGAGAGACAGCCAGCAAGAAAGGGAACACAAGCAAGGGGAGTGGGAGAGGAAGAAGCAGGCCCCCAGCAAAGCAGGGAGCCCGATAAGGGGCTCGATCCCAGAACCCTGGGATCAGGCCCTGAGCTGAAGGCAGACACTTAAGGACCGAGCCACTCAGGCGCCCCAAAAAGTTAACTTTTTTAAAACAATGAGTTTGCCTCTCTTCTCTCACTGCTGAAATTTGTAGTTAATCAAAGCATCATAAAATCACATGCAAATTATCAATTTTTGCTCCTTGTGCTTCAGGCTTCTTTCTATGTCCACCTACTGCCTTTGAAAGGCCTTGAGGGGGGTGCCTGAGTGCCTCAGTCCATTAAGCATCTGCCTTCAGCCCAGGTCATGACCCCAGGGTCCTGGGATTGAGCCCCGCATTGGGCTTTCTGCTCAGTGGAGAGTTTGCTTTTCTCCCTCTCCCTCTGCCTGCGGTCTGCCTACTTGTGCTCTCTCTCTCTCTGTCAAGTGAACAAATAAAATCTGAAAGAAAGAAGAAAGAAAGAAAGAAAGAACGAACGAACGAACGGACTCGAGGGCAAGGGAATCAGCAGAGGTGTTGTTTACATGGGACCAAGTCTCAAGAGCCCTGGGAATCACATCAGCAGGAACACTTTGCTTTCAGTGCTTCTAGAGTGAATCGTTTTGCTCAGTATCAAGTGCTGCTTTCCTGTTACAGATTTTCATATTAAAATAAAATGCGCAGCAATTAAGTTAAATTAAACAGGCCTCACTCAGTCCAGGCTTCTAACAAAGGCCAGAGAAATTATTCAGCTCAGGTTGGTGAGGTCCTGAAAGTAACTGGCTGGTGAGCACCAGCTTGTTTGCCTTGTTCCCTTCATTAAGCACTGAATTCCTGAGGTAGTGACTTGTCTAAATCCAAGCATAATGCTTCAGGGGTTTTTGCAAGATATTTCAAAGGAAATAAAATCATGGATGTCTTCTTCAACCTAAAGGTATGTGGCCATCTTTGCAAATCAGCAAATTACTTGACATAAAATATGCAATAGCCTTAAACCTCAAGTGGCTTCAACTTCCTGCTGATAAGGGCGAATTTGACTCCTGCCCTTTGCACCTTCCCTGGCAGGGTCTTCATTCCCCCAAAATGTGATAAGGATTTACTAGTGCCTTTACCATGTCAAAAGCAGTGCTGCGTGTGGGAGAGCACACATAAGAGCCTCCTATTCAGTGTTCCCTGCCCTTCATCATGTTCAAAACAGTGCCAGCCCGTATTTACTGGGACCATCCTCTTCCCTCCTCCATCACATCCACTCTCAAAAATCACAAACATTTCACAGGTCCACTTACTCTCCACCCTGGTAATCATGAACTTGTAGTCCTGAGTACCTTGCCTTTAAAAATCAAATTGAAAGTATATGGTAGAGTTTTTTGGTTTTGTTTTAACTAAGCTGCTGTAGATGTTTTCTGACTAACTGAAAGAGAAACCATAGTAAGTTGCTGAAACTTAAAGGTTTCTCTTAGTTGCCCATTTAAGAAAGCAGTAAGATGTACTTGCTGTGCTATTTTCTATATGCTGAGTGCTGCTGACTGTGTGGAATGTTCTGTAGGATTATCAACACCCTGCAAAAAGCCAACAGTCACAGAGAAAATAGAAAGTTGTCTTACCTTTATGACAGCTATCACGATTTTGGAGTCCCCAGCCTGAACAGCTACTGAACTGACTGTGGTTGTAGAAAACTCCACAGCAGGACTTCCCTGGCTGGACATGGTAGTTTAGAACCAGAATTTATACTCTGGACAGCCTCTGGACAGATGTGTGTCTGCTGGTCATTTCAGAAGGCAATCACTGGGGTTACTTGGATTCATTCAGGGAAAGAGCTCGGCTCGCACTGATTACTCTGCCAAAAGGAAAGAACAGGAGGTTAAAAATAGACAACCCCATTGAGTTTATCACGAGAGGGGAGCGAGAGAAGAGAATGGGAAAGAATCGCCACACCCCTGGTATGGTAACACTAAGTGCCTGATATTTTTGCCATTATCTTAAATGAGGAGGGCAGTTTCTAGCTCTCTGCTTATCAGTTGATGTTTAATAGCAAATGGAAAAAAAATTACATCCTGACAACCCAAATTAATTTTGCCATTGAATCTATATAGCTA